>NC_142271.1:5707585-5807830 GCF_052056855.1 Sturnus vulgaris
CATCCCCTGGGCACCCCCTGGGCACAGGGAAGGGCTGGGGGCTCTGCAGGGCCAGCCTGGAACAGAGGGCAGGAACCAGCAGCTGGGAACTGAGCTCTGCTTGTTTTCACTCCTGCCTGACTCCAGCAAAGCAGGAGCTGCTCACATGTGAGAGAGGCAGGATTTGAACAAGATCTCAGACAATAAAAAGGGCAAGGCAGAGCAGCCTGCAGGAGGAATGATGCAGTTTTATCCCAGATGGAGGCTTCCTCTGCTGCCTCAGATGCTGAGGTCAGGGGAGGACAGACAACTGAATCCCCTGGAAAGCTCAGGAGGGCGGTGACTCTCGTGTACCCCTCTCTGGCAGACACACACAATTTCTCTGCAAGCCCTACGGGAGAGCACAGCACAGAAAAGGCTCCATCCTTTGAAAAACCAACCTGCAAAGGCTGAGTCTGCCCAGGGCTGCCACTGAGGGCTGTGCATGTTCCCAGGTCTGGCTGTCATCCCATCCCATCCCATTATCCCATCCCATCCCATCCCAGTATCCCATCCCATCCCATCCCATCCCAGTATCCCATCCCATTATCCCATCCCATCCCATCCCATCCCATTATCCCATCCCATCCCAGTATCCCATCCCATTATCCCATCCCATCCCATCCCAGTATCCCATCCCATTATCCCATCCCATCCCAGTATCCCATCCCATTATCCCATCCCATCCCATTATCCCATTATCCCATTATCCCATCCCATCCCAGCTGGCTCAGAACAAGGTGCAGCTCCCAGCCCTGCAGTTCTCCAGCCTGGAACATGTCACAGCTTTTTTTGGGGAGGAGGAGCTGTTCAGCACAGCCAGCACAGGAGGGAAGAGCTGAGCTGAGCTCTCCCAGCACCCAGGAGCCTGCTCTGCCTCCTCCCAGTGCTCTGGGCAAACTGGGGCAGCTCCTGCCAGTGCCCACAGCCCGGGGGAGCTGCAGGGATGGGGCTGGAAATCGGGAATTTTTGGAGTGGCCACCCAGGAGAGCAGCTGGCTGAGAGTGGGGGTGCCTGAGCATTTCCCAGTCCCACTTTCCCACCCCAAAATCCCAATTCCCGTTTTCTCCTCTCCTCCTGGCACAGAGGGCTCTGCACAGCTCCTCTGGCCATGCCAGGGCTGAAGGGGTGCTTTGTGTAGGAAAATCCACCTCTCCCCCTGCCCTCATCCCATTCCTCTGTGCTTAGACTGGGATGACCCCTGTGGATCCTTATTCCTTATTCCTTACTCCTTACTCCTTATTCCAAGGGACACCAGCCTGCAGGAATAAAGCCCAACTGGTGTTTATAGAGAGACAGCGAAAAGAACCAACAAATTATCTCCAGTTTGGGCTCACAGGGATAAAACTGTGCTGTGCAGGTGAGAGCACCTGGCAGGAGGGATTTGGGAGCCTGGGGATGTGAATCCTGTGCCTGACCCTCCTCAAGGAGCAGGAGCTCACCCAGCCCCAGAGCACCCAGGGCCCTGCAGGAGCCTCCCTGCCACACTCAGTGATGGAAAACCAGAATTCCAGGCTCCTTCCGAGGCAAAGCAAGGTCTGGAACATCAGCCATGATGGTTTCACCTTCACTGGGTCGGCACCTGAAGCTTCCCCAGGTTCACTCAGGGAGTTGGCAAAGCCCTGCAAGCACCTGAGTAACTTCTGTCAGTCTGTCCTCAAAGCTCAGCCTCTGCTGGAGGCAAATGCTGCAATTTCCCAAGGAACCTTTTCATCCATTTTTTATGCAGCTCACTTTCTTCAAAGGCAGATTAGGGCTGGATGTGAGAAGGGAAACCAATATTTCACTTTGCTCCTGCTGCATTTTAATCCTGAGGTTTGGCACTTGGCTGAGCTGTGCCCCAGTTTGCCAGGGAGGGAAACATCAGGAGCCAGTGGGTAACTGAGCTCAGAGTCGTTAGTGCAGAAGAGGACAGAATCTGGTTAATTATTTTAAAGGCTATTCCTTTATAATTTTTTTTCCCCCCCTCCTTTATTTTAAAAATCAAGCTCGCTGCTCCAGCCTTCCCCTGCCATCCAGAGTTGTCCCATTCGGGCAGGGCAGGTGGTTAATTAGGAGCGATTTTGTTTTATCAAATCACAATCTTCAGGGACAAAGGAATGAAGGGAGCACTGAAACGTTTCGAATGGCGATCCCCAACATTTACATAATTCAGCTGCAATCCCCTGGGAACTCGGCAGGGCTGGCAGTGACCGGGCTGCACCAGGGAGGGAGCAAGAATTATACTGGGAGGAAGCAGGGATGACACTGGGATGGAGCAGGGGTGATACTGGGATGGAGCAGGGATAATTGGGATTCCTGTTGATCCAGAGAAAACCTAGTCCTAGTACAGAGATGAGTCTGTGTTGTTAAAAATTAATTTTACCTGATGGCTCCTCAAGGCCAAGGGAAACAGAGCCAGGCTTTGGGCAGAGCCTTCCTCCCATCCTCACCTTCCTCTGCTCTCCCACTTTTCCTCCTCTTCATCACTCCTCCTTTCTGATTATTTATTTTAAACTGCTTTAGTTTTAATTAAACCCGTAAACAGGTACAAACAAACACGAAGAAAGGAAAGATTAAAGTCTCTTATCTACTAATTATAGTCCAGATGAGATGTTTCGGATAAATGATCAGAGCATGGTGCATTTATGGAGCTCATCAGCCTGTAATTAATTCAGCATCAGGGTTACACCCATGTGGGCTCCCAGGCTGGGCTTTTCTTTGTGGCACAGATTTGTTCTCTCCTCCTGCCCTCACCGAGAGCCTCGTGGAGCAAAATTAATCTCACTTGACCCAAACATTGTTTTCAGCTTTGGGGAGAATTTTTTTCCTCCTGCCTCTGTGCTCAGCATCACCTCAGGCGTGGGGAACAGGAATCCACAGGCTGGGAATCCACAGCCTTGAGCTCCACTGCTGCCTCCATCCCTGAATTTTGGAGGGCCCAGAGCTTCTGCTCCATCCCCATCCTCAGCTTGTCCTGCTGTGAAATGAGCTCTCATTAATAAATGTCCGTGTGGCAGCTGGAGCTCCTCACACGGAGCCAGCAAAGATCTACAAGGTGTCATTAATTCAGGATTAGTTCCACAGACATCATTACTTTAACTTCCTAACTGTCTGTGCCTTCCCTGATCCATCTCCACGCAATTTTACATCGTGATCATTTACCAAAATATCCCAGGGGCTGTTATATTTTAAGCCTTTTCCATTTTTCTTGGTGCTGGCTCTGGTTTAGGATTCTCAGCAAGGACAGATTTGCCAGGCAGGGAATGGAGATGCCCTTAACTCAGCCAGGGCCACAGCAAGGGGCCAGCACACAGAAATTGTGGGTTTTTATCAAATCTTGATCCTCAGTTCATCTCAAAGTGCTTCCCCTCCTGCCAGTGCCCTCCCAGCACAGCACATCTGTGTTTAACTGGGGCTGGAGAAGGTGAGGAAAGAACAGAACCCCCAGAACTGAAGGAGCCACCAGAGCACTGAGGAGTTTGGCAGGAGCTGGACCTGGGTGCCCTGAGGAGTTTTGCTCACACCTTGTGATTCATTTTATCCCCCAGGTCTCCACTCAAACCCTTATTTTTTATTTTTTTTTTTTAAACAGGAAACAAATTATTCCCACATCAAAAATTACCTCTGTAAGGAAAATATCCATCTTTATTGTTTGTTTCTCATTATTTTTGTGCTGAAAAGCAGAGAAAAACCCTGCAGGGTTTGGGATGAGGCACTTGGGAGCAGGGTTTGGTACCTGGATCACTGCTGTGGTCAGGGCTCTGCTGTTCCTGCAGTTCCACAAAACCTCCTCAAGCCATTCAGGAAATGTGAGCCCATAAATTTCAAGGGTTGAAACACAACTGAAGGACACTCAGCGTGCCCAGAAGTACCTGGGGAGGTTTTGTTTTCAAAGTTAATGTGTCCACAGGGGGGTTTTGCTCAGCCCCATTTGTACTGGGGCTTTTACAAACACCTTCAGGAGACCCAGGGGCTTGCTCAGGTCAGGAATTCGAAACTTTCCTCCAGTCAGGAGGAAAAAGCAGGAGCTGAAACCAATCCCAGCAGCAGGACAGAGCTGTGGGAGCTCCAGAGCTGCTCAGGTCAGCTGGGACCTCCCTGGGATGGAGGCACAGCACCCCTGGGTCACCTGGAGATCCAGGTGTTGTCTGAGCCAGGTCAACATCCAACAGGGCTTGTGCCAGGAGCTGGGAATTATGTTACAACCAAGTTTATAAAAGCAGAGCAATTAGCAGTGGGAAAAGTGCTGGATTTCTCCCATTTCAGCCTCCAGCCCTGGATGGTTTCCCAGTTCTCTGACCAGCCCAGTGTGGCCACTTCCCACACAAGCCCCGACCTGAGCAGCACACAAACACAGAATCAGCCAACCCACCCAGAGAAACGATTAAAAACGGAGGTTATTACTCTGCATTAACAGCAATAAGTCTCAGAAATGAGGGAGAAATTGCTCTGCATTAATTTCCCTGCGTGTCCTCCTGCTCTGAGGGGGTTTCAATAAGAGCCACGCTCGCTGGAATTGTTTGCTGATCACACTCAGATTTTCAGGGCAGGTTCCAGGCTGAAGGAATTTAAATCCTTCCAGCATTTGGAAGAGGCTCAGGTTTGGGCAAGGACAGCCAGGTGCAGTGCTCTGGATGGTTCCTTCCACAGCCACCAAACAAAAGAAATTTGTTTGTAAACCCAACCCAAACCCCGATTTCTGTTGGTTTTGAGATCCTGCCTCTTTTCTTGACCAAAGCTTCAGAGCTGAGCATTCTCAGCCTCTTTATCACACACAGTATTTCCTGAAAATAGGTTTTAAAATTTGCTTTTAAACTTTAGTTCCTTCTTAAATACTGCCAGTATAGAGAAAAAAAATACAAGAGAATGGCTGCAGCTTTAAAAAAGGAAAAAAAAAGTCTGCAGTGACAGCACCAGCACTGTATCACCCCATCACACAGAGCTGCAATTGCTTTCCCCATTGGCTTCCCCCCCTTAATCCTTTTCTGCAGCTTTACTGAGTTCTTCACTTTCCTTTTATTATTTCCGGGGGTTTAAGTCAAGTTTTCAGCCAGGCTTCAAAGGGTCTGATACATTTTGTGCTGTAATTCCTGGACACCAGCAAGTGCCAGGAGAATGTTCCTGTGGCTCTGGAGGAGCCACTGGAGGGGGATTGAGCCATTCCCAAGTGATCCCACCCAGCTTCCCAAGGGCTGCAAGGAGGAGATGTGAACCCCCTGATGGTTTGTGCATGCTGAGGCTCTGCAGAAATTTGGGATATTCACACCTCAGTCTTGGAGAACGAGCCTGCTGAGGTCACCCAGAGCATTTTATGGGGTCCCAGCCACAGAATTTGTGCTGTGGGAGATTCGTGGCTCAGGAGTGGCTGCTTGGCTGCTGCAGGTGCTGAGAGATTTCAATTCTCTGGAGGAATTTCCTCATGGAAAGGGCGGCCAGGCCTTGGAAGGGAAGGGTTCCTGTGCCCACCCCTGTCCCCAAACCCACCCCCACTGCATTCCCAGCACGGAGCAGAGCTGCCCACCACTGCCAGTGATGCCTTTTCTAGGATTGTAGCTTTTATATTTTCCATGTATTTGTAATCCTGCAATTCTTCAGTGTATAAACTCCATTTCCAGTGTGAGCTGCTGCTCTCCCATTTTGGGCAGACACAACAATTCCCCTCCAGGCTGGCAATCAAGGACACCTCACTGCCTCAGGCACTGAGAAATGTAAATAAAAGTGACTTGGGGCAGGAGAAAACTTGGGGTAAATGACCTCATTACCTGAAGGTGTAATTGCAAGATTAACCCCAATATGCAAATGGACCAAACCAATAAAAGTGTGAAAACCTGTGACCCATTGTCCATTTTGGGTGCAGGCCCTGGGGGGCTTTATCTGCCCGAAATGCACCTTCAGTAAATAGAAATAAACTGCTTTTTATCGCCTTCATTTTGTCTGGTCTCTGTTTTTAGGGACCCAAAAAGGCATCAGCAGAGCAGGGGAGCATCCCCAGCCTGCAGCTGGGCAGTGCTCCAGAGCATCATCCCCAGCACATGAATTATTACCCAAACTTTCCTGCTGTCAGCACATTCTTTTCCACACAACTTCCTATTATTATTATTTTTTTTTTTATTTTATTTTTTTTTGGCGGACAACCCTGAAATTTTAAACAGCTCAATCTTGCTCAAGTAGTGCCACTGCCTCCAACCTCCGGGATGAACTTTCCATAAAAACCAACAATAATCCCCATAAAAACCAACAATAATCCCCATAAAAACCAACAATAATCCTCGCACTGAGAGCAGACACCGAGCCCCAAACAAGCCTTTTATGTTTGCCTTTGTTTGTTTGGAGTTTGGTGTCTTCAGCAGCTCTGACTTCCACCCTGTTCGCAGTAAGAGCCTTTTATTTGTCTCGCACAGGAAAAAGACACTTAAAACATCCTTAAACTCCACAACAGAGCAGGGAGCAGCTCCTAAATCAGGGCAGGCAGGGAGGGTCCGTTCAGATCATTAAAATCCAGAGCTCCTCTTGCTCTGAGCCCGTTTGTGCTGCTGGGATTCCCCCAGAGAAATAACAGGAGCAGGGTGAAACCTCTCAAAAACAGGGTGGGAAATGAGGCATTGCTGCTCCTGGCCATGAGAGCTGGGAAAAGCTGATGGCTGGGGAGGAAAAAGAGAGAGGAAAATGCTGCAGGAGGCCAGAGCAGCTCGGGGAGCCCTGCCCCACACAGGGTTTGGGCTGATGGAAACACCCTCAGCACCCCTGAATGTTAAATTCAGCATTTCATGGAATCAGGGAATGGTTTGGGTGGGAAGGGATGATTAAAAATCTTCTCGTCCCATCTCAAAAATCACCTCATCCCATCTCAAAAATCATCTCATCCCATCCCAAAAATCACCTCATCCCATCTCAAAAATCATTGCATTCTATCCCAAAAATCATCTTATCCCATCCCAAAAATCATCTCATCCCACTCCTGCCATGGACAGGACACTTCCCACCATCCCAGGGTGCTCCAAACCCTGGACACTTCCAGGAATGGGAGGATGGATCCTTCCTTCCTTCCTTCCTTCCTTCCTGGAATCCTGGAATCCTTCCTGGAATCCTTCCTTCCTTCCTGGAATCTTTTCTTCCTTTCCTCCCTCCCTTGTTCAGTGGGAAGGAACAATGAGCAGAGTTTTATTTCACCATGATGAAGGTCAAGATCTTGCCACCAGCACATGAATCAAAGCTTTCACTGGGTTCACCGAGCACATTACCTTGATAACTCCTCTGGTTATAAAACCCCAATACAGATATTTCTTCCAGGTCCTGAGCAGCACATGTGCTCTTTCATAATTAATAGATTGCACAGTTTATAATCAATCATGGTTGAATTTACAATGCAAACTTTTAGCATCACAAAAAACCCACGCCTGATTATCCAAAAATATTTATTCAAGATTAAAAAACATGTAGCATATGAATATTTTAATAAATATTAAATATTTATTTCTCCTTTCCAAAGCTTTCACAACGGGGCTTTTAATTAATATGACATTAAAAATTTATAGAGCCAGGTAGACTTTTAAATATAATTATTAAATTATAACTTTAAGCTGCAGGTACTCACTTCTGCAGGATGAGCTCGAGGAGGCCTGGGAGGAACAGATCCTGCTGCAGGGCAGGGATGGATGGGAACGTGTTCCCAAAAGTTTGGGGACCTCAGAGACACTGCACTGGTCAGTGTTTGTATGGAAACCCCAGCTGGAAACAGTGGGAATGTTCACTGGAATGTTCAATGGGAATATTCAATGGGAATGTTCATTGGGAATGTTCATTGGGAATGTTCATTGGGAATATTCAATGGGAATGTTCAATGGGAATGTTCAATGGGAATGTTCAATGGGAATGTTTAATGGGAATGTTCATTGGGAATGTTCATTGGGAATGTTTAATGGGAATGTTCAATGGGAATGTTCATTGGGAATGTTCACTGGAATGTTCACTGGAATGTTCATTAGGAATGTTCATTGGGAATGTTCATTGGGAATATTCAATGGGAATGTTCATTAGGAATGTTTAATGGGAATATTTAATGGGAATGTTCATTGGGAATGTTCATTGGGAATGTTCACTGGAATGTTCACTGGAATGTTCAATGGGAATGTTCATTGGGAATGTTCATTGGGAATGTTCATTACCCCCATTTATTCTGTCACCCCCATTTATTTAACCCCATTTATTTCATTAACCCCATTTATTTCATTAACCCCATTTATTTCATTAACCCCATTTATTTCATTACCCCCATTTTTCTCGTTGTCCCCCCAGTCTCTGCTGCACCTCTGCCTGCACAGACCCCGGGCAGGGATGGATGTGATGTGCTCAAACACCACCACACCTTGCCCTGCTCCATCCCAGTTCCTGTGCCACAAACAAACTGCAGGGAGGGGGGCAGAGCAGGCTTTGCACGGGCAAAGTACTCGGAGAGAATGTTAAACTAAATAATAGCAATTAATTAAGCCTGTGTAAAGCTATTAACCTTCAAATCCCCATAGAAATAATAAGTAATGCTGGAACCCTGCGGGATGCACATTCCCCCATTCCAGGGGAGAGCAGCCGGGCTCCAGAGCTGGAATGATTTCTGGTTTCTGATTTATTTCTGATTTCTGGTCTCTGATTTGTGCCCAGGGCAATGCTGCAGCAGGCTGGGATTGCTCCCAACCCCACAGACCCGGCTGCTGCTGCAGGAGGAGGAGGAATCCCAGTGATACCCACAGGCACAGGATCCCCATTCCCAACTGTTCGTTGCAAATGGTGTTTGGGGAGCAGCTCAGGAAAGGGATTTTCTGGAACAGGTGATCCCATTCTTTTCTCCTGTGCCCCCTGAAATCACCAATGGCTGATCCCTCTCCCCTCCTTCTCTGAGGGGAGAAGAGACCTTGATCTCCTCAGCACTTTTCCAAGGGTTTTCCCAACTTGTCTGGGAAACAAAGATCACAAAAGGAGAGCTGAGCACCAGCTCGAGCTGCAGATGGAGAGATGTGACCCCTCCCCGGGGTGTCACAGCCACAGCACCCCCACATCCCGTGGGGTTTGTGCCTCTCTGCTCTTCAGCCTTCCCTGGGCACACAGGAGCCTTCTCCAGCTTCCATCACCCTGCGGGGTGATTAATTAATTAATTAACTAATTAATTCCTCCACCCCATCATTCCCACCCAGGAGGTTTTGCCTGCACCACGCCCTGCTCATCCCTCCCAGCTCCATCCAGCACATCCCTGGGGTTTGGGCACCTTTTTTGTCCCCTTCCCACCTTTATCCATCCTGGCTCAGGGCACCAGGCCCTGGCACGGCTCAGTTCTGGTAACAGCTGCCCATAAACTCCCAAAAACCCCTTAAATTCTCTGCTTCCCGTTCTGCCTCGAAGCTCCCTTGCTGCCACGTGTGCAAACGGCTTCAGAAGTGAGATTGTCCCAGTCCCAAACCCATTAATTCCAACCCGGCCTCCCAGTGCCTTTGTTTGCAGCCTAGTCCTGGATTTCCTATGGATTTCAGGCAGATTACAATGAAATTTTGCCATTGTGGCCCATTCTCAGTCACCACACAAGGAAATCCTTCATCCATACTTCAGCCCGTGGCTGGGTTCCCCACACACACAATTAAATTAAGTGGGGAATTAATTAAATAACAACTCTCCCCAAAGCTGTCAGGGCCGGGATTGTCCCTGGGTGACTCTGAGGAATCCTGGGCTGGGGTTTGTGCTGCTGTTCCCGTGGAAATCCCAGCTCTGAGCTCCCTCCCACCCTGGGCTGGCTGTGGGGGCTCAGCTCCCTCCAGAACAAAGGCTCTGTCTCCAAAAAGCCCCTGGAATTCTCTGGCTGGAGGCTCCAGGGGAAAGGAGAGCTGAGGATGCAGCTCAGGGCACGGTGACAGGGGCAGGGCTCAGCCCTGGCAATCCTGGCTCTTCAGGGCTGCAAGATATCCTGCAAGGGAAGAGCTCTCCTGCAACAATCTGCCTTTAATGGGGTTACCATTGCAGAGGGAAAGCATTTTATATGGAACCAGGTTTACATTATCCTGCTATTCGGAGATCTAGCTTGCAATGCTGTTCAAATCCTTTAATCCATAAATAGGATTCCAGCCAGAGCTGGGCTGCCTTCCAAAACTGTAATCTCCAGTATATGAATTATTACAAAAAGATTAGGGTGTTTCAAGTAATAACATTTCAAATAAATCAGCTTTCATGAAGGAACAACAAACTAATATCGGAAATAACAATATAAAGACGTTTATAGAGCCACTTGCTGGAATAACTTCTCTAACCAGGGGGATTCTTTGCTCATTTACTTTTTTTTTTTTTTTTTTTTTTTTAAGTGAGGAGCAGACCTTTGCCTTTGTCCCCTCTCTCGTGGGCAGAGCAGTGAAGGTGCTGCTGTGTGAGATGATCCCTTGGAGCCCCAGCTCTGCTCTTTGGGGACAGGGGGTGCTGCTGCTGCTCTCTCCATCCCTCAGCTCTCCCTAATGGTCAGATAATCCTGGAGGCCACGAACGCTCCCCCAGCTCCACTTTAATCATGATGAGCCAGGGTTTTAATTATGATTCCTGGTGCATTTGCAGAAGCCTCTCCCTTCCACACCCCCCCCATGTGCAGGCAGAGCTTAATTCTCCCCCCTTGGTTATTTCCTGCCTCTTTTTGGCCACGATTGCCATTAAATAAATTTATTGTGCTTTGCTTCCCTACAAACTGGATGGCCTCTGCAAATCTTGTGTGGCTTTTTAAAGAAAACTTATTCCAAACCTGTGCATCCTAAAAATAAACTGAGCCTGGGGCCAATTAGGAGCCCCAGGTTTGAATTCAGGCCTTGCAGCAACATAAAAAAAAAAAAAAAAAAGGGAAAAAGTTCCTGCCTGGGATTGCTGCCTGCTGGCTCTGTCCTGGGAGCACCAAACCCCAACAGCAGCCCCAAAAAGTCCTCCTGGCACCCCATTCCCATCAATTGTTCTGGTGCTGGTAAATGAACCACCCGAGACTCCCGAAATCCAATCACACTCAAAGCCCCTGAAATTAGATCTTTAATAAAAGATACTCTGGGCATTAGCAGAAACAGCTCTCTTGGATATTTTATATGTATAAAAAAGAAGTTTGATGGGCTCCATAATTTTTGGTGATGTTCTTCAGCCACTCAGCTGTGATTTACTCAGGACATTTTGCCCTTTATGGGATGAATGACACCAGGACACACAGGAGAGTGAAGAGCAAGTGAATGAGGCTTCCAAAGGTCTCCTGACGAGGAGACTCAGAGACAGAATGAATTTTATTTCCATGCAGTGGATGCAGGGCAAAGCTGAGCCCACACAGGTGATTTCCAGAGCAGCACTGGAGGTCACAGCCCCAAACCCTCCTGGTGCTGAGCTCCCCCCTCCCCATCATTAAAATCCCAACCTCTGCATCCCCTCCGTCACTCCAGGCTGGAATATTCTCAGCTGAAGGCTAAAAAACCAAACAAATCCCACCCTGCCTGCTCTCCTTTTTACTCCTAATGGCCAGTACCACAAACAAGCCATAATCACAGCAAATACAGCTCTTTTTTGCCAGCCTATAATTTTTATTTTTTTTTTTTCTGTTGTGTGTGAAGGTGGAGAGCAGCACCTTGGGTAGGGACTGTCAGCACACACAGACAATGTTATTTCTCCCCTGGAATTCATCTCTCAGGCATTTCAAATCGAGCTGAAACTTTGACATGCAGACTGTCAATTCGGGGAAGAATGATTATAATTCTGAGAAAATCAAATAAATCAGGTCAGACTTTAGCACCAGCTCTGCCACCCACAGTGCAGAGAGCTCCCAGTTCCTCCTGCCCTGCTCCTGAGCACCTTCCACTTAAACCAAACCCAAAAACCACCCCAGGAGCATTTCCCAGGCTCATCCAAGCTCAGGAACTCAGTGAAAAAAAATCAAAAATAACTCCACCAGAGCCCAGAAATAAAGAACCGTTTGTGGGTGCAGGGGCTCCAGCAGAGCCCAGTTTACACCTTTTACTGGAACCATCACCTGAGTCCTGTTTGCTGCTGACCCAGAGCAGGCAGAGCCCTTCCCTCAGCTGTCACCAAACCCCAAATGTTTCATTCCATCACCTCCAGGTCAGCACAGCAATGATTTCCTGCACTTCTTTATCTCCTGCCCTGAACTCTGTGCCTCACACCATCAATCTCTCGGGTTTCCTACACGAGGTTTTTCTCACACATTTTTTTTTTTTTTTTTTTTTTTTTTTTAATTTTTTAGCTGAAGGAGATGAGCTGTTCCGAGCTGCTCTGCCCTGAACCCCCAGGGAATCTCTGCTTCTTTTTTCAGACGTTTTCTCTCCCCCAGAAACCCCCTCAGGGGAGCTCCCCTGACCACTGAATCAGGGCCAGAGCCACCCCTGGGGCATCTGGATTTTCCTGGATTTTCCTGGACGTTCCTGGTTGTTCCTGGACATTCCTTGTTATTCCTGGATTTTCCTGGATGCTCCTGGATGTTCTTGGATTTTCCTAGACGTTCCTGGACGTTCCTGGTTGTTCCTGGATGTTCTCCCCAGCCCTGCTGAGGACACACCTGGGATAATTCTCACCCCCTGTTAACAGTTCCTATCAGCTCTCATTTATTTGGGGGTGGGAGGAATGATCGTTAAGGTCCTTCCAACCCCTTTTGTGATTTATTAACTCTTTCTCAGCGAGCTGAGGGAGCTCAGCTGTGAATTCCACGGAAATGGGATTTATTCTTTCATGGGTGACACACTCTGCCATGCCCACCCTGGACACGGAACTGCCAGGGCCCCTGGTGAGCAGCAATAAAGTCGTTTCCCTGGATTTGCCAGCGTTTTTAATGCCTATCATTAGGTCCTGATTGAGGCAGATTAAATAAAATAAAATAAAAGCCACCTTGCTCAGCTCTCCCCTCACTCCTCCCGTTTCCACCTGACTCGAGGAGTCAATGAGGCTTTTATG
Organism: Sturnus vulgaris; assembly: GCF_052056855.1. Lineage (NCBI taxonomy): Eukaryota > Metazoa > Chordata > Aves > Passeriformes > Sturnidae > Sturnus > Sturnus vulgaris. The sequence continues at coordinate 5,720,536 of NC_142271.1, forward strand.
CATATTTTACACTGGGATGTGGCATTCAGATAAAATAATAACAACATCTGACAAAGTTTATTGTATTAAATAGAAGGTTGAGAATTCTTTTAACCTGCCCTGCGTGCAGAGCTGGCTGTGGAGTAACAACAGAAAATAGCACAGATCGCTGTGGAATAATTTGCTATTCATTTAGCTGTCAGGTGTGCTTTGGAACAGAAGTTCTAGCACAATTCAGCTTTAATAAATAGATGCTTAAAATACATTTTGTAACCATCTCCTTGCATTAGGTGCAAAACCTCAATCAATAACCCCCAAAAACCCCACCCCCACAGCAGCTTCTGCCATTATGGGACCTTTGTGTCCCCAGACCTGGCCAGGAGCTGTGCTGGGAGGGCTCATTAGCATTTCAGACAGGCTGTAATTAGCACGGTGTGGATGCAGGAGCTCAGGCTCCCATCCAAAAATCCCAGGGTGACTTTTGGAACCAAGTCCCTGTGCCCCAAGGGGAGCTCTGCTGTGCCCAACCCTGGCAGAGCTCCCCAAAAATCCCCAGCAGATGGGGGGTGATGGGGACAGGGGCTGAGGTTGGACCTGCAGGGTGAGGAATGGTGAGGCCACAGCCAAAAATCCTCCTGGAGCTGCTGCCAGGGCAGAGTGAAAGCCCAGCTCAGTGCCCAGCTCTCAGTCCCAGGTGGGCACAGAGAGGTTCGTGTGAAACTTTGGGATGTGCAGGAGAATGAGGGGGATTTGGAGCTTTTTCTTCCCAAATTCCCAGGCTTTGGGTTGAGGTGGGTCCTTGAATTTTGTGTTTTAGGGTTCCATGCCAGCCTTGGTGGTGGATTAAGGAATGCACCCAATGCCCTGGAGGAAATCAGTTCCCAAAATGATCTTGAAAGGGCCAAACTGGTGAGAAATTACAGGTTTGGGTGAGAAGAAACCTCAAAAATCCTCTCATTCCAACCTTTCCACTGTCCCAGGGTGCTCCCAGCCCTGTCCAGCACTTCAGGAGATTTGGAGCTGACCCCGTGTGAGGGTAAAGACCAAACCATTTTTATTTGAGCAGCTCTGAGCCTTTCCAGCCTCTCAAACCTCACCCACTGCAGCCCCTTGTCCCCCCGAGCTGCTCCCTGAATTCTCCCCAGCTCCTTTGGACGGCACCTCACCAACATCTGAAGTTCCTTCTGCCACTTTCATGCCTTTCCTCAGTAACTTTTTCATTAGTTAGTCTTTTTTAATGGAGTCCCTTGGCTTTGATCCTCACAATTTTCCCTCCCAGTGCCTCTGATAATTTTTTTTTAAAATCACGGTAACTTTGAAACCTTCCCCACGTCCTGGCTGAGATTCCTCCCAAACCTTTAGGAATTGGAAATGTGACCTTGCTAAGGAAATGCAGGAAGTGTCATCTCTTCTAACACATAAGACAGGCAAAGACTGTAATTTATAAGGCTGAGTACAAAGGGCTGTTTTTCTTTGAGCTAATTAACTGGAAGAAGAGGATAACTAATTAACTGCAGAGACACCCAAGGAAATACGAGGTTGCAGCAAAGCCCTGTGACTGTGGATGCTCCTTTTCATGTCGGGGATGGATTGCTGGACCCGAGCTCTGCCCTCTCCCCTGTGTCCCTGAAAACTCCTGCCCTGCAATTGGGGATCCCAAATCCCACTGGGAAACCCTCTGAGATGGAGTCCTGCACTTCCCGGGGTCAGCCTGGAGTTAATTCCCATCACACACCCCAAGAATTCCAGGGATCCCTCCCAAACTCTGGCTGTTATTGAGGGTTTCAGCCCTGCACGTTCCAAAGCATCAGCTCCAGATTTTTGGAGCTACATCCAGGGAAACTGAGGAATGTCCAGTGGTCACTGCCTCCCTCCCCTGGAAATCCATTAAAAGGCACTTTTAGGGGAATAGGCTTCGAAAATGAGGAGCCAGTGTGCGTGCACTCGATAAGACCCACAGAATTAATCACAATAAATGACGCTGTTTAATGGAGGAAGGGGCACCTGCCGTGGCTGTTACCCAGCAAGGAAGGGCTTCAATGAAAAGCTACCAAGATATTTAAGAATTTCCCAGGCAGACACAGTTTCTCGCTGGATTCTTCAATCTGGCCCGAGCTGATAAAAGGGCAGCAGGAAAATGTGTGCAGGGAAAACCCCTTGTCCTGAGGAGAGAAGGATTCTCTGGGCTGGCTGCTGACAGCAGGGCTTTGCTGGGTGAGTCCCAGCGTGGGGCAGCTGCAGCCCAGTTCTGCCCTCCTGAGTCTCTTTGGGGTGACCCTGAGCCCCCAGGTGGGGCTGCCAGGCCACTGCTTTTCCTAGGAAAAATTCCCCATCTCCCCAAAGCTCAGTTTCCTCCCAGGGCCTTGAGTTAAATCCCCTCTCCCTGGGTGGGACGTGCCCATCCCACAGGGTCACACCCGGCAATTCCAGGCTGGGCTCAGCTCCAGGGGGAATTTCTCCCTTGCAGGATGTCCCAAAAGCCTCTCCCAGGGATGTTTTGCTGCCCAGCACAAGCGCTGGGTGTCAGGAGCCATAAAAGTGAGGGAAGCCAAGGCACAGCACAGACACAGCTCGTTATTCCCTGCTGCCTGCTGCAATTATTATTCCCTGTTCCACGGGCGAGGAGCTCCATAAATTCCAGGGATCTGAGCTGCTCCTGGGAGTGCTGGGGACCTTCTCCCAGCCCCGAGCTGTCAGGCAGCAGCAGTTTGGGATTTAATGGCTGCAGACACATCCTGAGCTGCCTGGAGCAAGGCTGAGGCAGGGGGGTGCTGGTTTGGAGGATGCAGCTCCATCAGTATCACAGCCAGGAGGGTCCCTCAGTTCATTAAATCCCATAAATGCCACAATTCCAGCCGCTGCTGGAGTGTTCTTCCACGGAGTCCCAGCCCGAGCTGTCCCTGGGGCAGGAGGGACCCCAAACACAAACCCCAGGGTTTGGCGATTTGAGAGGGAAAATCTCTGGGAAAGGACACGGCACATCAAGCTGGACCACGAGGGGATTTTCCCTTTTTTTTTTTTTTTTTGGCCAAAGGAAAAGCAGCCCAGGATGTCCCTGAGGAGGAGGGGGAGATTTTCCTGCCCTCTCCCACCCCCAGGCTCCTGTCCAGGCTCTGATCCCTCAGCTGCTCACAGCGACCTCATTTTCATCTGCTCTGACATTTTCCTTTCCTTTGGTACCCAGGCCCTGAAACAATTTGTCCAGGTGCTTTGCCTTGTCCTTTCTATTCCCACAGCAAAGTGAATCATAAAAATCCCCGAAATTAGAGCAGGGAAAAGACCTTTTAGGCTGTTCCAGTCTCCCCTCAGGGCAAGAGCCGCCAGGATTCCCAGAGTCTGTTTGCTGGAGCTTTAATCAGTTCAATTTTCATACTGTGGGTCACAGAGGATTAGATAAGAAGAAGGGCTGGGCAAGCAGCTCATCCTTTGTTTTTATCAGCAAAATTTCTGTGCTGGGCTAAACCAGTGGGAAGCCAGGAGTGTTTTGCTGAATGCTGGGAAATTCAGGGTTCCTGTGCCAGGGAGATCACACAGAGAATGTCCTGAATGTGAAATTCAGCTTGGCTTGGGCCGTGCTGTGGCTGCTGCTCCCAAGGACTGATCATTCATTACCTGTGCTTCCAGCAGGGCTCGATGTCACTGCTCCCCCCTGTCCCAGAAAAGTCATTAAATCACCCCAGGATGGGCTGCAGGTAACTTTGCAAAAGTTAACCAGAGGATTTAGAACTCAATTCCCTCTGTCTGTCAAAGCCAGGTGAAATCTGTCACTGGTGAGCACAGGACCTGGCTGCTGGCTGTGCTCCCTGCTGGCATTCCTGCCAGGATTGCCTCAAAATCCCCCTGACCTGAGTGGGAGCAGGTTTGGGGCACATCCCAACACATCCCAGCAGCTCCAGAGCTGCCCAGCCCTGGACCCACGTGAGTTATTTCAGAGCAGAAAAGCAAAACATTCTGTCCAAACCCAGCCCACCCCGTGTTAGATCTGTGCTGTTTAAAGAAAATGTGGTTTTTGGAAAATCCTGACTAAGGACAAGGGGAGCAAGATGGGCACAACCAGGGAAAAAAAAAAAAATGTGAAGATCAGGAGGATTCATCTCCTGATGGAATGGAGCTGTGTGGGACCCCAAAATTCCAGGGCTGGGTGTCTGCTGGGAGTAGGGGGATTGTGCAGCTGCACAGAAATTCCAGATTCCAGCCCTGAAATTCTGGGAGAGGTGGGGGTGGCAGAGGAGCAGAGACCAGCGGGGCTGGGACACCCCCACACACCCAGGGTTTGTGGCTCCAGATGTGCAGCAAGGATGGGAACAGCTGCATCCTGCATGGATCCTCCTGCCCACGGGGAATTCAGGACATTTCAGCTCATCCCAGTAGCTTGAGCTTGGGGCAGGCTTGGATTGTTCTGCATTTTGACCTGGTTTTGTAATTATTGCTCCTGCAGAGAGAGATGTGTTGTTTAAATATTCTCTGATTGGCTTTCAGAGATCATAAACCCTCTTTATTATCTGCTGCCATGTATTACAGACAGCTAATGACTGACTTTTGCCTTCCCACTCGGAAAAGTGCATTTAATTTGGTGAAATAATGGAGGCATTTGTTCATCTTTAATGTCATTTTCTGTGCTCTGTTCCCTTTTACCTGAGGGAGGAGCCTCCTTTGCAATCCTGTCCTGGGCACTGCTGTGGGGATATCCACGAAAAACCCCAGGAAAAATCTGCTGCCAGAGCACCCCAGTGAAGGGATGGGCCCAGGTTTGGTCGGTTCCATGCACAGCATCAACGCTTTTCCCAAATTCCTGCTGATCCAGGGGTTTGGCAGGGCAGCACTGAGCCCACCCTCAGCAGGATGGGCACAGCCAGGAGCCCTCTGAAGGGAAAACCTTTCCCCAGAGTGCCCAACCCCAGGGATTCCTCTATCTGTGGGTTTGCTCTGCTCAGATATTCCCATAAAAAAAGGCTCCATTCCATCATTCTGAGCAGATCCCAGCTCTGGCTTTATGCAGGCACAGCATTTTTATTTTTTTTTTCCTGGATATTTGCAAAGCTTTTAAAAATATGAAATAGTTCCTGCTCATGCTTTGACGAATGTATCAATTATTTTTAATTTCTCCAAACTGCTACTGTGGCATACAAATAGAGCAGAAATGAGAGGGTTTTTTTTTTTCCCTCAAGAGGAAGCTTTGAGCATCCCCAGACAAATCCAGAGGGGGAGGAGAACTGTGACAGTGCCTGTTTCCCTACACATTTCTGGCTGCTTTTAAGGCACTTGCTGTTTGTATATTCTATTATCTGGCTAATTATTCATTCTCTCTCAGGCACTGAGGTTTGCACTGGGTGTTTTATTGTTGTTTGTGCTGCAGGGTGTTTGTTTAGGAGCTCTGCAGACACCCAGGTTTGTCATCTTCAGGGGATCCTGGGATGGTTTGGGTTGGGAGGGACCCCAAATCCCATCCAGGGCCATGGCAGGGACACCTCCCACTGTCCCAGGTGCTCCAACCTGGCCTTGGGCACTGCCAGGGCACACCTGAGGATGGCATTTCCCGGGAGTGCCCAGGAATTTGGGGCACTTTCCCTCATTCTGCTGTCTGTGATTGCACTGAGGGCAGATTAAATTGTTCAGCTCAAAGCCTCGACTCAGAAACTCCTGGCACTCCAATTATCCACACTCTGCCAGCTCAGATGTCAGGGATAGGTGCCCATTATTCCCAAGGAAAAGGATTTGCCAGCCAAGGGCAGAAATCAGGGATTAAACCCAGCCCTGAAGGGGAGAGGGAGCAAGAAAGGGGAAAATCAGAATTCCAGGGAAATGCAGAATTCCAGGTGCCACCCCTGCTCCTGGAGGGAAAGCTCAGGAACAATTTTAACCACAAAGCAATTAGTGCCAGAGGATAAAAGACATTGATAATGAGAGGGTTTGGTGCTGGCTCAGGAGTGAGCAGAGAGGTTTGGGCAAGGATCAGCCGTGCCAGGAACCTCCCTGTGCCCAGACTGGCACCCACTGGAATTCTGCATGGAAAACTGAGCCAGCAGAACCAAACCAGCCCCAAAGCTGCCAGAAAAGCCCCCAGGCCCTGCAGGAAGGGTTTTGCTGTGTTCTCCCCAGCAATCCTGTCAGGTTTGTGTTTTAAACCCCACTCCAGCCCAAACTGGAGATAAATCCCAAAATCCCAGCATGGCTCAGCTGGCCAGGTCCATCCCAGGGGGAAACAACACGGATGAAGATTTTTCCTACATGAAATTTTTCTTAAAAAGAAAGAAAAAAAAAAGAAGAGAGAAATTATAATTATGCTGGGAGAACATTCATTTGCTTGTTAAGTGAAATTTGAAGGGGAAACTTTAATGATGGTAGGAAGAAAATCAGATCTTCTTGTTAAAGTATGTTCCAAGAGAACTCGTGCTGGACAGCACATTAAGCATCAAAGACTCATCAGTGATTCATAGACGAGTTTTTTTCTCAGTGACATAAATTATTTTCATGGGAAAAGATATGAAGATATCTCAGATGAAGAAGAGGAGTGAAGACTTCTTTATTTCTGTGCCTGGGAAAGAAATGGTGTATAAATAAACCTTCGATTTAAAGGCCATTTGAAAAACAACCCGCAAGTTATATTTATTTTTCGTTCTCTTAGCACAGAAAAATAGGTTCTAATCCCTCAAATTCATCTTGGAATTGCAAATTGGTTGATGTGTTTGCAACTAAGCTGTGGGAAAATGGATCTACAGTGCAGGTTGGTTTGTATTTTTCTTTAAGAACTCCTTGTGCAGAGGATGCAGCACATTTACCCCGGGTTGGGTGGGATCTGCTCCCTCCTCCCAGTGCTGATCCTGCTGCCCTGGGGTGCTCTTAATCCCTCTTTGATTTATAGGTACTTATCACCTATTGATAAGAGTTCAGCTAAAATCAACACTGCTGGAATAATAATATTATTGTTGCTAATAATCCCCTTTCTGAGGCAGGATCTTGCACTGTTAATTAGGCATGACATAAATAAATTAAACCTCCCTTCACAGCAGCGTTTACTGGAGCTTCTCTCACAAAGAGGGACACTGAGGCAAGGAGAGTTAATCTGCTTCCATTTGCACACTCCTAATTCCGGGATAATTCCCTCTCAGCCCCCGGTGTGCTCTGAAGGCTCCTCGGGGATTCTGCAAACCCGATTTGGGAGGGGAGGGAGCACGGGCAGAAATCCTTTCCTCGGGAGATTCCAGAGCCCCGAGCTGCTGAGGGCAGCCAGGACTTGCCTGTCCCCATCTCCAGCAGCATTCCAGGGCATTCTCCTGCTCCCAGTCCCTGTTCCCATTCCCAGTCCCTGTTCCAGTTCCCAGTCCCTGTTCCAGTTCCCAGTCCCTGTTCCCATTCCCAGTCCCTGTTCCCCATTTCCAGTCCCTGTTCCAGTTCCCAGTCCCTGTTCCAGTTCCCAGTCCCTGTTCCAGTTCCCAGTCCCTGTTCCCATTCCCAGTCCCTGTTCCAGTTCCCAGTCCCTGTTCCAGTTCCCAGTCCCTGTTCCCCATTCCCAGTCCCTGTTCCAGTTCTCTCCTCGTCTCTGGTCTCTGCTGCTCCAGGATCTCGGAGGAGGATGGGAACAATTACTGTAATGCAAATAATAACTCTGGGATGCTAATGAAGGCAACAATTAAAGGCAGCCGAGCATTTATCCCTGGAAACATCCCTACAAATCCCGGGATCCAGCTCAGGCCATGCCCTGAGTGTGGTGGGAAGGGCCAAACCCACCCCAAAACCCCACTTTTAATTCCTGTGCTGCCATTCAGAGGAAGGCACAGGGGACACAGGAGCAGGGAATGTTGGACACAAAGGTCTGTAGGGCTGGCACACATCCCTGGTGCCCTGTGCCACCCTCAGTCCCTCACCCCATGCCCTGATCCCTTCCCCACATCCATCACCCCACATTCCCAGTACAAATCCATCACTCCACATTCCCAGTACAAATCCATCACCCCACATTCCCAGTACAAATCCATCACCCCAGATTCCCAGTACAAATCCATCACCCCAGATTCCCAGTACAAATCCACCTCCCCAGTTTTCCAGTACAAATCCACCACTCCACATTCCCAGTACAAATCCATCCCCTCAGGTTCCCAGTACAAATCCATCCCCTCAGGTTCCCAGTACAAATCCATCACTCTGCTCCCTGGAATGTCCATCTCGCTGCTCTCTGAGGCCTGAGCTGAGCAATGTGAGCTCCTGAGAAAGCAAAACCCCCCGAATTTCTGCTCCCTGCTCCTGCTTTGGGAAGTGCTGGCAGTTCCTGGGATGGAGATTTCTCCTTCCTCCTCTCCCCCTCGCCAGCCCCCAGCTCTCCTCCCACCCAGGAGTTATTAGATGACATAACACTCGCTTTGCTGAAATATATTATTCAAACCGAGTGGCTTAAAATTGAAATGCTCCCATGGTCATGAACCCTGGCTGCAGTTAAAAATAAATCCCTTTATCCGCGCCGCGTCCTCGGCTCCGCGCTTTCCGCCAGAACTCCTTTAAAACACTCCGGACTCGGAGCCCGAGCGAGATCAAATGTGACTTTTTAAAAATAGGATTGCTGCTCCTCTCCCTGTGCCTCCTCGGGCCGACAATGGGAGATAAATTTGCTCGGCAGGCCCCCTTTGTGGGCCGTGCTGCCGAGGCAATTTGCAGTTTTGCTGTGGAAAAGGCATCTCACGCCACATTTATCACCCCCCGCCGCCGGCGACCATCCAGCCACCGAGCAGAGGTGCCGAGCACGGCTCCTGCATCATTATTATTATTATTCCACATCATAATGGGTGTTCGGGGAAGCAGCAGACAAATATAGAGTCTGTTCCAGAAAGGCTCAGCTGGGGAGCGGAGGTGGAGAGCCGGGGGCTTGGGGGATAAAATGAATAAATGTGTTCATGCCTCGCCCTTGCACTGGATGTCATCGTCCCCCCCAGGCACAGCTGGGCACAGAAATGCTCAGGGGTGGCACCAGGGGTTGTTGGCAGAGGTGTTCTGTGCCCAGGGATGTCCCTGTGCCCAAATCTGTCCCCTGCTCAGGTGACATCGCTCAGCCGGTGCCACCTGAGCGGCTGGAAAGGAGGGCTTGAGGTGGGAATAACAAAATATAATAACAAAATAACAAAAACAGCCGGTCACATTAGAGGTCAAGGCGCTGAGAAGTTAATTACCAGCCCCTGGGTGCAAGGGAAGTCACCAAGGAATACAAAATTCCGTGGTTTAACCCTTGGAATTTGGCCTCCATCTCCCATACACACATGGATGCTTTTCCTCTACCATAAACTAAAAGCTGATCCATCCTGTAGAGACAGCAGAAAAAGCTGTATAGCAGATTATAAACAGATTTAGATGATCAGAGGACAGCTCTGTGCTTTTATATGGTTATTTTTTAAGGTTTAAAATCAAAAGAGAGATAACTTTACCAATGAGAGCTCACAGGCAGACACTCCTTTATCTTGCCATCCTACACACTCCCAACCCAGAGCTTTGCTGGAAATCTTTGCTGAGTATTTTGGGCAGCAAATGCCTGGTGAGGAGCCATTCTGAGCATGTCAAGTGGAGGAATTTTTCTCACATGCCTTCAAAAAAAAATAGCATTCCTCTCATGTTTTGCGAATTTCACATCTGTGAGGGGTTTTTTTTGGTTGGTTTTTTTTTTTGAGAGTTTTATTTTTTGAGGGTTTTATTCTTTGAGTTCAAGAACAAAGCACAGGCTGCTGTCTGGAGATGTGGGGTTTGATCCTGGGCTTGCTCCATCCCAGGGCCCTGGCAGTGTCCCTGCCTGACACTTGTCATTACCATTCCTCTCCATCCCCCTTCCCCTCCCTGGCAGCTCCTCCAGTCATGTCAATACTCATTTTTCTTTGCCACAGTAAGTTGGTTAATCAGACCTTTGAAAGCAAACTTTCAGCTGGGTATTTGTATGCAGCCCCTCGACAGAAATGCAGATTTAAGGAGGCAGCCATATGCAGGCGTGAAGGGAGCAGCTGTTGTACAATCAGGGGTAATTTAAAATCAGGGGGAAGGTGAGAGAAGGACGACACGAATCCAAAGTCAAGGATTTTTTTTTGTTGTTGTTGCTGCAAACACAAAAATGATGTTTTGCTTCACACCTCGCTGTCCCAGGGAGAAAACAGCGCCGGGTCACTGCCACCAAATGCCACCCCTGTGTTCCCTGGGTCATTTCAGAGCTGTGCTCTGGCTCCTGCCCTGAACACAGAATTCCTCCCACACGTTTCTCATCTTCCAGCCTTTTGGAAGAAAGAGAATTCCTTGAAGTTCATCCAGTGCCGGCCGTGGCAGGAGCAGGGATCCCCTCTCTGCTCAGACGGGCAGAACTCGCCGGGAATTGCTGGGGCTGTGTTTCCCTGGCCAGGAAAACGCAGCAGAGATGGGATGAGTTCCTGTGGAACCCGTGGATCAGTGGGTCAGGATGAGGTGAGGGCAGAGCTTTGGGCTGGCTCCAGGACTTCACCTCCTCATCCTTTTCGAGCTGCCAGCCTCCCACATCCACGGACATCAAATTTTGCCTTCACTCATTTTAAAAGCGTCACGAAAGGAAAAGAAAAGTAAATTTTTTTTTTTTTTTTTTTTTTTTTGCAATTCAATGCAATCCTAATCAATTGTGACAGGACCTAGAGAATATTTTCACGGTGCCAATTACTTAAAGGGCAAAGATGCCCTAGTGCCATTAAAGGAACAGCTCCTGCAGCTCTGGGGACACGGCAGAACAAGGTACTAAATGTTGTTCCACTCGTTCCATGAAATAAAGGATTGGGTCATTAACCTTACCAATGTCAATGTGTTGTCACTATCAAATTCAGCTAAATGAGTGTCCAAGGTAATCGTGAGGAGCTCACTTCCCACTGAGCAAGGCATTAATCCCATAGTGGCTGCTCATAGCGAGGGGCTGGGGAGGGATGGAAGGGCCAGGGCCAGCCTGGGTGGGACAGCCACACAGCCAGGGGGATGGCAGGGGTGGCCAGCAGCAGATTTATGCACTCACACAGGCACTCCACAGCCCGTGAAATGGCTAAATGGGAAATTTATGGAAGCAAACTCCAGAGCTGTAAACATGCATTACAGGAGCAAATGTTTGCAAACTTCCTTTGGAGCAGGGTTTGAGCTCGGGATATAAATATCCCTGATGAGCTGCCTGGGGATCCTCGCTGTGAGAGTCACCTTTTCTCAGCTCTCCTAAAAAAAAATGTGCATCTGCAGAGCTGGGGGGGATCTTCCCTGTCAGGATCCCCCAGGGAAAGGGCGAGACTCCAGCAGCCCCTGTGCCCCAGGGAGGGGATGCTCTGGGATCTGCTGCATCCCAGAGCCAGGGAATCGATGGCTGAGCTCAATAAACCCTGGCACTGATGTGTGTGGAGAGGGGAAAATCATTTCTGAGGAAAATGGACATTGCTTCAAAGAGAAAAACATTGGCACTGAGAAAAAAAAATAAAAATCAAAATACTTGGCCACTGTAAGATTTCAGTATAAAAGGAGAGGGAAAGGAAATGTTCCTTCCTGATCATTCGTGGGAGCAGGGATAGCAGGGTGGGTACAGCACAGAATCTTTGGGTGTTTTGGGTTAAAAAGGACCTTAAAGCCCATCCAGTGCCACCCCTGCCACGGCAGGGACCCTTCCCTTGTCCCAGGCTGCTCCAGCCCCATCCAGCCTGGCTTTGAACAATTCAGGGATGCAGCCAGAGCTTCCCACAGCAGATGTCCTTCAATCCTTGCAATCCTATTCCAATTTTCCAGTGAAATGGAAGGCAGAAAATACACAGATTTAAAATGTGCAGAGGTGGAAAAAACCCACCAGGATACCGGGCAGCACTGCCATCATTCCTGGGCCGACTTCTATTTCATAATTAATAACTTAAATGGGGTAATTTAAAATTGTTAATTCTTTTCACAGAGCCTGCACGAGCGCAGGTGATGTCAGACACGCTGTCACCAGGAAGGTTAAATACTCCTGGTAGTTGCTAATTACCTAATCACCATTACCAGCTCGTATTAATTCTGCCCGAAGCACAGATCGCGTTCTGCCTGAGCGGGGGGATTAAAGAAGGGGCTGCAGAGAAACCCCCGCTGGCTGCAGCGCTGGGAGGAGAGGAAAAAGCTCCAGCTCCTGCTCAGGGGTTTGTCCCCAGCGCTGGGTGAGCCTGAGGAGGTTTAAGGACACAGGGAAAGGTTTCAAAGTGCGATTTTGGGAGGGAATTGGGATGGAATTCCCAGAGCAGCTGTGGCTGCCTCACCCCTGGACGTGGGAGCCTGGTCCAATATTTGACCACACTCACTGCTGGGAAATTGTTCCCAATATCCCATCCAAGCCTCCCCTGGAGCAATCCGAGGCCCCAAATGCTGGGATTTGCTGAAATCCCTGTGGGTCAGCTCCCCCCCGGGCTGTCCAAAGCAGAGCTGCCCTTTCCCCACCCAGGTACCCCCGTGTGATGGGATCCTCTGGGTCCCAGCTGGGGCTGTGTCCCAGGCTGGAATCAGCTCCAGGCACTGTCCCCAATCCTGTCCCCACCCCCCTGAGGAGTCCAGGTCTCTCCTGGATCCACAACTCCACATTTCCACCGAGCAGGAGCTGCCGGGAGCACTTCCAAGGCAGGGAGAGCTTATGGCTGTTTTCAGTGCTGTGCTATTAATCTGAACATCTGATTCCAGCTCTGCATTAGGGGATGGCAGCTCGGGAGCTGCAACCTTTTGAAATGCTAATTGTCAACCCAAAGTTTAGAGAGACTCTTTCAAAGCAAAGTTGCCACTATTTGGAGGCTGTGCTCTAAATGCAAGAGCTCAATTATCTGGAGTGTCAAACTTCTGACACCTTTGCTGATCCGTAAAAACAAGGGAGATTAAAGAGTTTTCTGGAGGAGAATCTCATTTTTATGCTCAAGGTTATTTACTGAATTATACATCGTGGCCAATCCCAAATCCAGCTCAATGATCAGGTATATAAATATTTATTTGTGGTTACCTGGAGCACTCCAGTGAGGGGACAGCACCAAGTTTGTAGAAACATTCTCAGTGTTTTACTGGATTTTTTCCAAGCCAAAATCCTGTTTTTAAGATTTTGAGAAGAGGAGCACTGGTGACTCTTTTCTGACTGTCTCTTTTTAGAGACAACAAAACTTTTCCTTTATTGCTGCCTTGATTTTCTCTTCTGTTAGTGCATGGAAGAGCCCAGGAGTTTCTTAGGGGCCAGAATCTGAGAGTTATGTAAAAGATGAAAGGTGCAGCATGGAAATGCAGTTTTGGTGGGGATTTGCATTTGCAATTCAAGGTTCTGAGGAGCTGTGGCTGCCGTGTCTCCTGGGAGCAGGGGAGGAGATGCTGGGGATGAGTTTTGCTGTTTCTGCAGCTCCTGTGCTCAGCCAGGGCCAGCTCCAGCCCAACCCTCCCCTCCCTGCAGCCGTGCCCTGGCAGCTCCAGGAGAATCCCACACCAGGGAGTGACAAGTGGGGAAAGATCCATCCCCAAAAATCCTGAGTGCACCTGGAATCCCACTCGTATGGAGGGTGTGATGGCAAATATCGACTGGCACAATCAGTCAGGAAACGGCTCCAGCCCCAAAACCCCGGAGCTGGAGCAGCCTGGGCTGCCTGTCCCAGCCCTCCTGAGCCCAGTGCCTCTCTCACACATTGCAGTGTCTTCTCCTCCTTGCACTCTGGCCCCAGGGCTCCAGCTGAGGAGCAGCCCGAGGGATTCCAGCTGCATGACGAGCTCTGGCTCAACCTGATGGATTTGTTTCAGGAGCACAGCAGTGTTGTCCTGCTGCAAAGGAAACAGCTGGAGCCTCTGCGAGAGGAAATGCTCATTTTTGGCACATCCAGGGGCTCATGTTACACTCCAGAGCACCTAAAAATCCCACAGCAATGAAAGGCCATGAGCCACATCAATGATGACATTGTTCACCCAGGATTTGCACGTTGTGGCTTTGCTCCATGCTGCACAGATGTCATTTTCCAGGATCTTTCATTTTTTTTTTTTTTTTTTTTTGTGTCCCTCTGGTGATGAGAGGGTTCCACCACGAGCCCTTGTGAGCACAGGGCCTTGTGCTGCTCCCTTTGAAAGAGAAGAGAAACCACTGGATTAAACTGAATTTAAGGGAGTTCCTGCAGGAGGTGACACCCCAAAAGTGTCTCTGCCTCCCCCAGCTCCACCCAAGGTGCTGCTGCTCCATCACTGCCAGCAGAAATTCATGGGAACCAGCAGTGAAGTTAATTAAGGGTTAATATGCCCGGCTGGGCTTTTGTCTCTGTTGTTAGAAGGGTTGGAAGTGCCAGGATTGATTCTGGGGTGCTCAGGTTCCCCCTCCCCACAGGATTTGCCCTTTCCCCAGGCAGGGATGTGGGGCTGGGCTCTCCCACACAAACCCATGGACCAGAGCAGATCCAGCCCAGCCCCAGCTCCCTCAGCTCTCCTGGCTCAGGAATCAGGAGCCAAATAAAAATTCAGCCACAGCTTTACTGGCCTTCACCATCAATGGCTCTTGCCTTAATGGTGTCCTTAAGGTGCTTTTATCCCACTTGGAAAAGGACCAAAGCTGTCCTGGCCTTTCAGCTCTGACTCAGATCCTGTTCCCTGTGCTCTCCCCACACTCCTGACACTGCTCTGGGGAGCCCCAGGAGGAGCCAGGGCTGATCTCATCCCTCTGGGAGGAAAAGCTGCACTCCCACACCTCCCAAAGTCACCTCTGCAGCAGCCACACACCTGGGTGAGCAGGGGGACAGCCAGGTACGCCTGGAATTGAAAGCTCCTTGGGTTTTAAAAGAAATCACCATAATTTCCTGGGGAACTCGGGGGCTCCAGGCAGAACACGAAGCTGCTGCTTCCAAGGGAAGCTGAAAGTTTTCAGCAGGCTGCACAGAGGATTAGCAAAGTGCCTCCCTCTCTGTTTTAAAATGCACAAACAGGGCTGAGAGGCAGCACTGAACAGCTCCGAGTCTGCCAAGGAATGCAATAAATCAGCTCTGTACAAGTGAAGGACTTGAGCCCTTGGCATAGATAATTTTATATAAAAAATCCTCTGATGCTGTTCTGGAGCCAGAGCAGCAGAAGGACACGGACAGGGGATGGATGCAGGGACAGCTGGACAGTCCCAGTTTGGACAATCCCAGTTTGGACAGTCCCAGCCTGGACAATCCCAGTTTGGACAATCCCAGCCTGGACAATCCCAGTTTGGACAATCCCAGCCTGGACAATCCCAGTTTGGACAATCCCAGGGCAGCTCTGCCCTGCTCTCAGGAGCTCTGCAGCTCCTCTGCAAGGGGCACCCCAAGAACCTCACACTCAGCACAGAATTAGGAGGGAGCTGTGACAAAAGCCAGGATAATCCAGACCATGGAAAACCAGGGGACAAAGGCACAAAACATTGTGGATGAAGCTGGTGGTAGAGAGGAGCCTAAGGAGCTGTTGTGATGTTTTAAATCTAATCCATCACCTTTTCTTCTTGCTGGCCTTTTATTTTTTTATTTTTTTCCTTTCTTTTTTTTTTTTTTTCTTTCTTCTTCTTTTTGTTTTTTTTTTTACAGGGCGATTTCATAAAAATAGATTTGGTTCTTGGACATTGGTGCCGTGGGGAAAAGCAGATAAAAGGCAAAAATACAACAAACTTTGCAGCATTAAGTGGTCGGGAGCACAGGAGGAACCCCCAGCTGGTAGGGAAATGACATCACCTCTTTATTTTCTACTTTTTTTTTTCCCCCTCTGGTGTATCAATGCACAGAACTCAGATGTGAGGACACAGGTTTCCAGGGGACAGATAAGAAAGACAAAATGAGTCATTTCAGAGCAGCAGAGACAGCAAAGGTTTGTGCTGCAGCCTCCTGCCTTACCTGTCCTGCTAAAATGCAGCTCCAGATGTTTGGTCCCTGCAGATGTGGGGGTTTGTGCCTCTCCCAGGGAGGGCAGAGACCCCCGGAGCTGAGGAGCAGAATCAGCTTGGTCAATAAGGATTAAAAACAACCCCGAACCCCCCTGGTTTGGGATTTATGGGTCACATTTCCAGGTTTATATGGGGCACCTTTATGGACTCCAGAGCGTTTTCACCTCGTGCTCCAGAGAGGATTTTGTGTCTCTGCTTTGCCCCAGCAGCCCAGCACAGGCAGGTTAATGGGGAAAGGAGAGAAAAGAGAAATCCTGGGGGGTTCAGCCCCCTGGGGTCACTCCATGGGACAGAGATTTGTGTCCCTGTCCTTTCCCCAGAGCCCAGCCCGTGCTGCCAAACACACCCTGGCACATAAAACACATTAATTATCCACGGCTCACACAGGGTTAATTAGCAGGTGCAGGGTTATCAAAGTGCTCTCCAATATTAAATGATTGACCCTTGCAGTGATTCCTTGTGATGAATTTTGGGGGATTTGTGATTTTTTGTGTTATGAAGGGAAGAATTGTTGTTGGGTTTTTTTAAGTTTTTTTAGTAGTGATTATGTATTTATGTAATTTAATAGTAATAATAATAGTAATTATTTTATTATTTAATTATTAATAGTAATGATGTATTTATTTTATTGGTATACAGTGGGTTTTTTTTTTTAATATTTGTAATAGGGAGTAATGGTGTGATTATTAAAGTTTATCCCTCAGGGGCTCTGAGGAAGATAGGATGGGGCACGGAGGGCTGAGATTCCCAACCTTTCCACACTCCTGACTCTGACTGGGACACACAAACGCTGTCTGTGTGTCTGTCTGTCCGTCCGTCCTTCCTGCCCTCCCCACCGCGCTGGCTCCGGCATCCAGGGAAGGAATCCAGGGAATGGGAGGAGAGGGAAAATCCTCTCAGCCCGGGCTGGGTTCTCTGCAGTCACTGCTGTGCCCCAGCAGGGACAGCTCGTCCAGGAAAGGCAGCAAATTCCCTCCTGCTGCTGATCCCGATCCCACAGAGCCCGGGCAGGAGGAACCAGCCCTCAGGAAGGCAGGATTGCTTCCCGGGACAGGCAGGAATGAAGGATGGAGCAAACCAAAGCCTTGCTGCTCGCAGTTGTTAGCAACCCATCCAGATGTCTGGGAATTTATTTTTTTTTTTGGCGGCCACGATAGATAATTTTTGAATGATGTGCCTAACAAGGGCGAGTCCTGCAGCCAGAGGAAGATTTCTGTGGAGTGAACAAGTTTATCTGCAGCTCCTCCAAAACAGAGAGGCTTTAATCAGCTCCTCACAGGCAGGACAGGAACGTTCCTTGTCTTTCAGGAGGAATTCCTGCAGAGGGGATGGTGGCTCTGCAAGAGGAGCCTGGAATCCCTTTCCAGGAAAAACAGCCCCAGCCCCCAGAGCTCTCCCCAGCGATGAAATTTGTCCCTGCTCCCTCCCCTGTGCCCCTGACCACAATTTCAGTCATTAGCTGTGGAATTAGTGCTTGTTTGGGCCTGCAGGCAATTCCTTCACCTTTTAAATGCTACTGAGAGTGCTTAGAATCCCCCTTTTTTTTTTTTTAATAAAACCAATTTTAGTTAATTTAATTATAGCTGGGATTTAATGTTTAAAAGCCATCAGCTTAATAAGTGCCAGGGATGTGTATCATTGTTATCAGCATCTTTGAAAACTGCTGAACAATGTCTGTGCCATTTAGGGATGCAGAGATGGAGCTGGGAGATAATTCCACGGAGCTTCCCCCATCCCAGAGGCACCTCCGGGCTCTGCAGCCCCTGTTCCTGCCTGCCCCAGGCTGGTCCCACAAATCAGGGCCAGGGATTTGTGCCCCTGCTCAGGGCTCAGATCCACCTCACTCCTCCAAAGGTCAGCCCAGCCCAGCCACTATTTAATTTATTTCATTTATTTCATTTCATTTCTGAGCCAAAATGTGCCTTGAACGTTCCATGTGTGAAGGTGGCTGAGCTTCATCCTGACACCAGGAGCCAATGGAAAGTGGGTGTGCCCAATCCAAAAACCCAAAAAAACCCTCCAGGGCACCCAAAAACCCCTCCAGGTGCTTTCCTGTCTCCAGGGCTGGGGTGGGATGGGGAGGATGAGCACTGAGCTCCATCCTGGAGCAGCTCATTCCCACATCCCTGCCGAGCCATTGTTCCTTGGGAAAAGTGGTTCTGATTCTCATTTGTGCCGAGGGCAGGAATTCCCAGCTCCTGGCCAGCCAGAGGGGTTTGGGAACCTCTCTGAGCCCTGCCAGGGACAGGCTGAAGCTGTGCCAGGGCTCAGTTCCCTCCTGAACACACAAAACTCTCACTGCCAGCTCAGGGGGTCCTGAATGGTCCATCCTGGGCAGGATGGAAATCTGTGCCCAGGGGGGAAAATCACTGCCCAGGGGAAAATCTGTGCCCAGGATGGAAATCTCTCCCTCAGGTACAAATCTGTGCCCAAGTACAAATTTCTGCCCCAGATACAAATCTGTGCCCAGGTACAAATCTGTGCCCAGGTACAAATCTTTGCCCAGGTACAAATCTGTGCCCCAGGTACAAATCTGTGCCCCAGGTACAAATCTGTGCCCAGGTACAAATCTGTGCCCCAGGTACAAATCTTTGCCCAGGTACAAATCTGTGCCCCAGGTAGAAGGCACAGCTCAGCCCTGAGTCCAGGAAGGGCCTCAGTGCACAAACGGCTCTGCTGAGAATAACAAATTATCATCTTATCTCCACTGATGCTGCATTTTATTGCTTCTTAATATTTTTCCTGGGCTGCCCATGGCCTTTTATCATCTCTCCTGCACTTGATCACAGCTTTATGGCCCTGCTGTTCCCTCCCCATTTTTTCTACCCTCTGTCTTATTGGTCTCTATTTCTCCCTTCCAAATAAAGGCTTTTTGCAGGCACCTCATCCCAGCCTGGCTGCAGATATTCCTCAAGGTTCAGTTGCTTTCTGCATTGTTATTTGCAATTTATCTGATTCCAAAACCTGACATTATTCTTGCCTGTGATATACAGTTGCCTGGCTCTTGCTAACCATGTGCAAGCACATTATTCTGCATTGACAAATTTTATTTATTTATTTTGCCGCCCTGCCCGGTTCAGAGCAGCATTCACTGAATTACGGATTTTGATGTCTGCAAATCATAACCCCATCACACAGATAAGACAGAATTCATTACTGCAGGCCCTGCCATCTCATGGAGGAATTTAGGTCAGGCTGCTTTGTCCTTGGCCAGCATCCCTGGGTTTCAAACCCAGCGTCCTCCTCCTGTCCAGGTCCTGTCTGCAGCACCAGGGACCTTTCCATCATCCCAGGCTGCTCCCAGATCATCCAGCCCGGCCTTGGCACCTGCCAGGGATCCAGGGGCAGCCACAGCTGCTCTGGGAATTCCAGCCCAGGGAGGGAATTCCCAAAATCCCATGTAAACATCTTTTCTGCCAAAGAGACAGTGACCAGGGACAGAGTGACCAGGGACAGAGTGACCAAGGACAGAGTGACACAGGGACAGAGTGACACAAGGAGTGACCAGGGACAGAGTGACCAGGGACAGAGTGACCCAGGGACAGAGTGACACAAGGAGTGACCAGGGACAGAGTGACACAAGGACAGAGTGATCAGGGACAGAGTGACACAGGGACAGAGTGACACAAGGACAGAGTGACCAAGGACAGAGTGACACAGGGACAGGGTGACACAGGGACAGAGTGACACAGGGACAGAGTGACACAAGGACAGGGTGACACAAGGACAGAGTGGCCAGGGACAGAGTGACCAGGGATAGAGTGACACAAGGACAGGGTGACAAGGGACAGGGTGACAAGGGACAGGGTGACACAAGGAGTGACCAGGGACAGGGGGCTGCAATCTCCCCTGGCTCCCAAGAGCCCCAGCACCACTCGATGCTCTCTGGTTTATGGTGCAGGAGCCCGCTCACAAATCTGAATTTCCTGCAGCACTCGAAGCAAAGGCAAGGCCACAAAGATCTCCTTGAAAAAGGAAAAAGCGAAAGTGATTTCACTTCCCAGCTTGGTGGGGATAAATCCGTGGCCAGGCAGGAACGATCCTTCCCCATCTCAGGAGCAGCTAATTGGTGTCTAACCCAAAGCATAAAGAGCCCTGTAATTACACTGCTCAGAATTAACACTGAGGCCTTCCAAAAAAAAGCCATTTTTGAAGTGAATGTACACAACTCCAGGCCTGTGGCTTTATTCCCTGCAATAAAAGCAGGGATGCTCCTCTCAGCCCTCACCCGTGCCAGCTGCAGCAGCACAAAAAAACACTTTTCAATTCATTTTTATGGCCCCTCTCTAAAAGCATTCCATTACAGCAATATTACAGGGGATGAAGTTTCCAAGCTCCACGGGCAGTTTATTTGCTGGTTTTGCTGGGTGGGATGAGCAGGAAATGTTGTTCCAGACCCCTGGATGCACTCAGAGGTCGAGCCCTGTTTGCTCAGGGCTCCCCAATTTTCCTTCCCCCAGGGGTTTTTAGAGACTGGGATGAAATTTCACATTTGTGCTGTTGTGTAGAGGGGTTTTGAGACATGAAATGGGATTTTTTGGTCAGTTTGAAAAATTTAGAGAAGGTCTAACATGGGGCATGGCCAGCAAAATATTCTGAGCAAAAGGAATTTTGGTTGTGCTGTTTAAATAAATAAACAAACAAATAAATCAGCAAAGTATTGAAAAGAATTTCACTGTAACTGAAGCTCTGAAGTTGCAGCTGGCAAATGAAGCCACAGATTTTAACCAATTTCTTTTCTGAGCCTTGAATAATCCAACAAACTTGGACAGGAGTTCCACAACTGCATTCTTAAATAATCCAGCAAACCTGGACAGGAATTCCAAACCTGTGCTCTTACCCCAATTTACAACATGTCCCTGGAATACCCAGCCTGGTGGACACCACAATATTCCCAGCTGTGAAATTGGAGCCAAAGAAAAGATCCAAAAGAATTCTTTTTGAGAGCCCATTCTGGGTTTGTTTTTCCAAGTGATTCCTTGAGGTACAGAATGAGAGCTCAGCCACTGTCCTGGCCAAACTTGGAGTTACACTTGGAGTAATTGTTACTCAATAAAGAAAATAAATAAAAATATACAGCCAGGTCCTTTTTTCCAAGTCTTTACATTCCTCCATGAATGAATCTTTCCCCTGTGGTGTTGCACTGAACAATTTGATATTTTATTGCTTTTAGGGTTAGAAATTCACTCACTATATTATGGACTCGAGGAAAAAAAATTGGAAGAAAAGATTTGTGTCTTCTTTGGACAGTAAAGCCAACAAATCTCTTCCAGCTTGGTTAGAAAATACAATTAAGTAGAATGTAGTGGACTCTCTGGAAAGAAAATTGTCTGGATTGAGATGTGAGCAGCCTAAAAGCCAAACATGTAAAAATCAATCCTTCCCAGTCCTTTGGGATGTGAGTGTTTGGGAAAAGTTTGCTCTGATTTTCCCGTGCCCTGGGTGAGTGTATAATTCTTCAAGCAATCAATATAAATCCCTGAAATGAGAAAGTGCAGCTCTGCAAGGCTGGCCCAGCTCAGGGCTCAGGATTTCAGGCTGGCTGGCAGATCCCACACTCAGGAGCTCCAGACAGACAGACAGGGGACAGACAGGGGACAGATTCCTTCAGCCTCCAGCCCTGCCAGGTGATTTCTGATCCCCAAATATTTTCTCCAGCAGGATAAGGAGAGTTGAGCAGACCTGAGGAAGAAGTGGCTCAAAATCCCCCAGTGTTACCTTTACCCTGGATTTAAACCTCTCTTGCTTTCTCTAAACATCCAGAAATAAAATGGCACTGAAATGACAGCAAACCATCCCTGATGTTTCCTAACAAACCACAGGATAAGTGGATTTGGCCTCAGCCATTTCTGGGAACCCTGCACTTCCTGGACAAGCTCTGCTACAGAAAAAAAAGAGACAAATCAATCGATATTAGATATTAGATTAGCTGCAGTTCCATTTGGACCCAGCCTCTCAGACTTGGCCAGTTTTAGGCAGATTAAAGTCCCAGCATTGGATCCCTGTGAGTTGAAGGGTGGAGGAGCTGAGCCCTCAGGAATTCGTGGGTCAGGGCATGGATCACCCCGTGGTTCCAGCTGTGCCTGCAGCTGCAGTTCTGAGCTCTGAGCTCTTTGTCTGCTGCTCCCTTCCTTTCCCCCCAGCACAAGGAAGGTTCCCCTCCAAGCAGGGAGCTCCCACAAACAGGAGCTGTTGGGATTTTCCTGCTGATTTCTGGTGCTGTTCTTCCCCTGTGGCTGGGGGTAAATGCTGCTGGTAGAACAATTCCTCTGACAACGTTTCAATTAATTGAAATTGAACATTGAAATTAATTTTCCTCAGAAGTATCTAAATGAAGCTTTGGAAAAGGAATGCCAGTGGCTGATGCAGAACCTCTGAACCCCATCCCAGGTGACATTTCATTTATTTACAGGTTTCTGAGGCCAAAATCGTTTGGAATTATTGCACAACAGTGGCTGCTGACTTCTCATCCTCCCTCACCCTTCCTTTGAAGCGAAGGAAAAATCAGATGAACGTGAGAAGCAGAACTCCAGCAGATTCCCTGAGGATTTTGGGCATGAAGGACCTTCCCCAGGTCATTCCTGCTCCCCACATTTCACTTCTCTAACCTGGGACTCTCTCCCTGCAAGATGTGCTGAAATCTTTAAATGAGAACCAGCGAGCTCTGCTCCCCCAGCCCCACCTGGGCTCCAGGACGGAGCAATGCCAAGGTTTTATTCTCCAGTGGGCACGCTGTAATTAATAAATGACTCAGGAAGGGAACCCGGGGAGCCAAGGGCCCTTCTGGCATTTCCCTCTGCCAGGCTGTGCCCGTCTGTCACTGCCAGCAGGGCCCTTCCCTCCGCAGCTCTGGGCACTCAGCAGGGCTTGGGATGAGCAAAAACAACCCCAAAATTCCCTCAGACCCTCCACTGAATTCCTCTCCACTAAAACAAAGGGAAGGCAAGGAAGAGAGAGGCAGGAATGGCCTCTCCATGCAAAGGAGGATTTACCTTGTTTGGGTGATGCCTTTTTTGTGCCAGTATTTGCACAGAAAGGAGTTTGGTTCAAATCAAAGGCTGGCCCAGGCACCCCACGCAAATGTATTGAAATGAAATTTCTCCAGAGCTCTGGATGGCATTCACAGGGAGTGCAGTCCATCGGCTACGAGTGGGTGCTTTGTAGTCTTGATTGAAAATTGTTTTCATGTGACAGAGAAGGTGCTTAGGAGAGTAAAAAGGGATCATTCAGTGAGTTAGAAAATTACTCCAACTTCTCGACCATGTCAGACTAAATAAAAGCCAAACAAACTCTGGCAAACAAATGAATAATTTACAGCAGCAGCTTCTGTACCTCAGCAGAGAGCACAGCCCTGGGGCTTCGTGCTCTGTCTCTGGGCTGCTGCTGGAGCCTCTCTGCTCCCCTTTCTGCAACCAAAACAGCTCCCAAAATTTGGGTTCTCCCGTGGTTTTAGCCCTGGTGGGAAGCAGCAGCTCCAAGGAAGGAGCAGCAGTGGCAGGAGCCACACCTGGCTCTGACCTGAGCACACCTGAGCACACAGACCTGACCTGCCCACCTGCACTTGGTGCTTCCCACACTTCATTCATCCTTTTATCCTTTTATCCTCCTTGCAGGAGCACAGTCGTTCTCCAGAGCTGTCCCAGAGAACCTGGTGCTGCCCAAGCCAAGCCCTGCCTGCACCTCATGTCCTGCTGGAATTCCACATTCCCCTGGTACCACCCAAACCATCCCCTCCGTGTCTGTGGGATCTGCAGCCCCGCTCCACGCCACCAAATCCTGGATTTCTGCACCCTGTGCTCCTCACCGAGCTGCTGACCCAGCTGGGAGATGCTCCACATCTCATCCCACCCCAGCCTGCTTGGAGGAATGCTGAGGAGGAGGAGGAGGAATATCTAAAATAAGGAGCTAGAAATGAATAATCAGTAAAAACAACACACGGAAGAGACGAAGCAAAGAGAGAGAAAGCTCAGAGAAGGGTGATTTTTATTTCCTCACACAAAGGAACATGAGAAATAACCAGGAGCAGGACATATCTGAGGGAAAACAGCCAAACACGGAGCTTGTTGAATTCAACAGAGAGATCCTTCTTTGCTTGAGCAGCTTTGAGCCAGACACGGAGATAAAGGAAAGAAACCAGAACCTGAGCTGGGATAAAAACAGGCACCAGATGCCAGATTTCTTCTGGTAGCTGCCGGGGTGATGGGTCAGTGGTGATGGATTGCAGAGGAGGAGCCAAGAGTGATGACAGAGGGCTCCTGGCCCGGGGCCAGCGGCTCTCAAGGATTTGGCTGCGTTTAAACTCCCACCACTCGTGCAGGGACTGGGGTAACTTGTCTCTGCCAGGCTGTTTATCAGGACAAAAATCCCTGAATGGAAAAACACAATCTCTATTACGAGCCCGTGTGTAGCATTAATAATCTGTCAGAGCAGATGACAACAGTCCTGATTAGAAAAATGGAAAGGAGCAAGGTCTGGGGGGAGATTTATTCAGCTCTGCTGATCCAAAATTCCCGTGCTTTGCCCAACACTCAACCAACACGAAGTAAAGGTTCCCTAAGAGGTGAATGAAAGTGGGAGCTGGCTGAAGGGTCGTGTCCTCACTGGTTAGGCACTGGAAACAACATTAATGCATATAAATATTGATCAGAGCAGCACAGAAATCAGTTTGGAGCTTCCTCCCTAAGTGCAGCAGGAGCTGAATCCCTGGAGGGAGCACCTGAGCAGGCAGAGAAGGTGTGGAGCAGGCAGGAAGGTGCAGAAATGTGACAGGAATTGCCCAGAGCTGGAACGCTGAGCTGGGATGGTGCTGTGAGTGATGTGTGGAGTGGAGACAAACACAGAGCCCCGAGCAAACAGGCAGCTGAAATGAAATGTACACCTCTAACAAACTCCCCATTAGCACAGAGCCATAAGAACATCAATTTGTGTCAACAGAGCATTAAAACAAACTCTCTCTGTTCTTATATTTACGTCCTGCAGGAACAGAAAGCTGTCTCAAAAGCTTTTAACTTCTCCAGTAAAACAGCCACCAATTTCTGACCAGCCAATGTAAATAATTCCAGGCCTGAATTTCCCCACAGAAGAAAAAAAAAAAAAACCAAAATAAAAAACCCTCCTCGTTTAAGCATTTCATTTTGCAAATAGATTGTTTACTTCAATAAGAACTAGGGAGGAAGCAAAGAGTAAAGATTAGAATGGACATTTAAATTAAGCTATAACTATTTGGCATCCAATCTGTCCATAATAATAAGATGAGCATCTGCAGCTCCAGGAGCTGGAGCACACACAGTTGCTGAGATTGGGAGCCCTCGTGCTTCAGGTTATGAAATGATGGAGGTCAGGAAGCAATTTTCTTGCATATATTGCTGACAGGCTGGAGACATTGCAGGAATTTTTGCATATTTTTTGAAACATCAGTTATAAGTCAGTGTCAAGAAGAAGAGCCCAGACAAGGTGGAATTTCCTTCCTGTATCCGTGGATTTCAGAAGAAGAGCCTGCAGCTCTCACTGTGACAAAAGTCCTGCCGTGGACAGAACCTGCCAGGGACAGCACACGGGTGGGCGGGGCAGTGACGTCAGCAGTGACGTCACACAGGTGATTGGGCAGTGACATCACCCAGGTGGAACACAATAAATTCTATCACTGCAGAGGAAAAGCGATTCCCCTCTGTGCCAGCACCGCCTCCTCCTCTCCCCGTGTGGGAATGCTCGATCCCAGCTCTCCAGGGACGGGCACAGCCCAGAATTCCTGCCAGGGTTCGTCCCCTGGAGCTGCAGCTGCTCCTGCACAGCCCAGCCCAGCCTGGGGGTGCTGCTCCTGCCACCCTGCTATCAGAAATTACCTTGCTTTCACGCTGGGATTTGCCTGACGGGAATCTCGTGGTGTAAACCCAAAGTTTGATATCCTCTGACAGCTCCATATGAAATATTCAGCTCTGCATGTAAAACCCATGGCCACCCTTCTCCTGATCAATTTGCCTGGCAGCGTTGGAAGCTGCCAGGATTCCAACCAGCTTTAGCTTCAGCTTTTACCTGAAGATAAAACCATTCCCCAGGTTTGACCAAACTTTTTTTGTTGTTTCTTAATCTTGAAAATCAATGAAATACAATTGATTTTTACCAGCATAAATCATAAGTGGCTCTCAGAGCTCGAGGAGTACATTCAGTCTTGGTAATGAGACTGAAAGATCTCCTCTTTGTTTTGCTCCACGAGCTGTTTGTCATGTTCAAGAGGCTGCTGTGAATGACTCACTTCACTTTGAAGAGAGATTTATTTTTATAAACCATTATTCCTTCCCTTGCAAAGACACAAAGGCTTATCCCCCACACTCCCATCATGGTGGTACAGTTCCATTTTGTGTTTTCACTGCAAAGCCTGCAGCCCTGGAGCCCCTGTCCCTTTTCCCCACGTCCTGCCTGCCTGGGCTGGGGTTCTGCAGCTCCGGGGGACGAACCCTGGCAGGAATTCTGGGCTGTGCCCGCCCCTGGAGAGCTGGGATCGAGCATTCCCACACGGGGAGAGGAGGAGGCGGTGCTGGCACAGAGGGGAATCTCTTTTCCTCTGCAGTCATAGAATTTATTGTGTTCCACCTGGGTGATGTCACTGCCCAATCACCTGTGTGACGTCACTGCTGAAATCACCTGGGTGACGTCACTGCCACCAGCTCCTGCAGTGGCCAGGAGGTGCCTCCTGAGAGGGATCTCACAGAAACTGCAGAACTTTGCGGGTACCAGGCTGGGGAAACGGGAATCCATTGCAGACGGGATTTCCATGTTTATTTCCATGTTTGGGAGCAGCCGGTTCTATTTGCATAACAAATTGGACATTTGTCACATTTGTTACATCTGTGCACATAAAGGCCTTCAGGCAGCAGCGTTTGCCTGCGAGGAGGCAGAGTTAGAGCTGGGATTAACACAGGGTTAGAGCTGGGATTAACACAGGGTTAGAGCTGGGATTGACACAGGGTTAGAGCTGGGATTAACACAGGGTTAGAGCTGGGATTGACACAGGGTTAGAGCTGGGATTGACACAGGGTTAGAGCTGGGATTAACACAGGGTTAGAGCTGGGATTGACACAGGGTTAGAGCTGGGATTGACACAGGGTTAGAGCTGGGATTGACACAGGGTTAGAGCTGGGATTAACACAGGGTTAGAGCTGGGATTAACACAGAGTTAGAGCTGGGATTGACACAGGGTTAGAGCTGGTACTGACACAGATTTAGTGCTGGTACTGAGTTAGAGCTGGTATTAACACGGGGCTGGCTGAGAAACACCCCCAGTGCCCGCTGAGCTGAGCTCCCAGCAGTGGGGAAATGATCCGGTGGGAAATGAACAGTTCAGAACCAAAATAATAGTAATAATTAATAGTAATAACAACAATAATAACAACAATAACTTCCTGAATCAAATGGGGCATCTCCTGCACGAGGTCCATCACCATTGGAGCCATGGATCCCCCAAGGAGAGGGAGGATTCCCTTGCTGGAAGTGCTTCTGTCCTGGCCCAGCGTGTTCAGCTCCTTGGCTCAGGAATTTAAACCCCCTCCACATCAGAGCTGGAAGCTTGGCAAATTTTAAGACATGGCAAGGAGGAATGCAGCCAGATGTGCTGGTGGAATTAAGGAACATGGCAAGGTCAAAAGGAAATCTCGAGATATTCCAGCAGATTTTCCCTGGCTGGATTCCAAGGCTGTGGGGTGACCTCCCTTTTCCTGGGGAATGGGATTAGGAAATTAAACCGAAGGTTCCTGAGGAGATCAGCCTCATCCCAGGGATGCTGGGGATGCCCTGAACCCCAGGGCCAGGTTGGAGCAGCCTGGGGCAGGGGAAGGTGTCCCTGCCATGGCAGAGCTGCCACTGCACGAGTTTTAAGCCCCCTCCCAATCCAAAGCACGCTGGGGCTCCATGACTCTGCTTTTCCCATGAAATCCTAAATTTTGGTCCATGAGGCTTCCAGAAAGGTCTCCACACAAGCCAGCACTGAATTCCTGCAGCTTGGATGTTTCTTTGAAACATCACTATTTTAAATAATATTTCCTTCCAATGTTTTTCTTACCCTGATCAAAATACTGTAGGGTCTGAACATCTCTTTTAACTTAAATGAAAGAACTGCTATCAAATGTCCCCCACACAGGTTTGAATTAAAAAAAAACCCTTCTAAATGTGCCAGGCTTGGGAGCAGGAGCCATCCACACTGGCAGATAACGCTGCAGATATTTTTCCATCTCCCTTTCATTTATTTAGCTGCTCCACATTTCAGCCTTCAAGTTGATTAACATCACCTGCTGAAGTTAATTAAAGTATATAGGATGTAATAAGACTAATATGTTTGAGTTCTATCAATCACAGAATCTGGTGAGTCAATATTTGAAATTAATATATCACAGAGGGGAAAATCCTCGACATGGAGCTGAAATTAAAGCAGGAGGGAGGGAGTGCCGAGCACACGGGGAGAATATTTTGGGATAACACGGGAGCAGAGCTGCACATGTCCTGTTCCCACACCCTGAGGGACAGGGGCCGTGCTCAGGGTCACCTAAAACCCTCCTGGTGTGATTTTAGGATATCAAGGACTGGTCAGAAAGCTGCAGTCAAACCTGACTCAGAGCCAGGGGGATCTGGTGGGTTTAAGTCTCTGAAATCCGCGATATTTCCCAAGAAACATTCCCTTGCTTCCCCAGCCCTGCCCAGTGCTGCTGCCCAGGAGAGAAGGGGAAAAGGACAAAGTCCAGCAGAGCTCTGCCATGGTGATCCCAAAGCCTGGAAGGAAAATCCTGGCTCCCCACGCCAGGAGCCTGCTGGCCACAGTGGCCAGCTGCAGCAAGGGGACTGGGAGCCCTGGGAAAAGCGTCCTGGCTCTGGATCCAGCCCACATTTCCTTCCCAGAGCTCTTTGAAGGCTGTGAGATGTTTCCTGGCTGCCACAAGGAGCATCGGGAGGACGGGAGGGAGGGAGGGAGGGATGGATGGAGAGAGCCCTGGAGGAGCTGGGGACCCTGGGATGGGACTTTGGGAGTGCCTGGAGCAGACCTGTCCCCCGAGCCTGTGCACGGGCTGCCTTAGTTACCGGTCCCTTCCTGCATAAAATATTGAAATACAATTTTATCAGCCATTCAAATCAGCAGCTACAAGATCCAGCCGTGCTGTACGGCGGGGCCACGGTGCATTAATATTTATTGAGCTTGATTTGTTTAAGGAAATACGGGGAGCTTTTGGCGTAGGCAATTTCTATGGAATCAAACTGTGAAAGGCATTAATCACTGTCAATGATGTGTGTAGGGTACACAGAGCCCCTGGAAATAAAGGCTGGGTAAACACACGCTGTGGGATGTGGCTGGCAACTGGCAGGGCCAGGTGCTTGGGTTTAGGAACCTGCCAGGGAATCCCACAATTCCAGCATGGATTGGGCTGGGAAGGGACCTGAAACCCATCCAGTGCCACCTTCCATCATCCCAGGGATCCCTAAAGCCTAAAACCCATCCAGTGTCACCTCCCATCATCCCAGGGATCCCTAAAACCTAAAACCCATCCAGTGCCACCTGCCACCATGCCAGGGGTGCCTCAGTCCCCTCTGGCAGGAGATGATGCACTGAGAGCTCCAGGCTGTGACCCTGAGGGCACTGCAGGGCCGGGGATGCCCACGGGTGTCCCTGTGCTCCTGTGGGTGACACCAAACTCCACCTCTGGGGCTCCACTGGAGTCTGTCCAAGGGAGTTTTTTTTGGGAGCAGCCTGCCTGCAATGCAGCTTCTGCAATGGCAAATAAGGCTGTGGCCATGAGGATGCTGAGTGGCCACTGAAATATGGCATCTGTGGTTTCCATAGCAATTTCCTAAGAGGTTAAGGGGAAATTAGAGACACTTTCATTCTCCCCTCAACATCTTTTTATTGGGCTTTAAATGAGAGTGCTATTAAGAAAGAGAAAGGTTTTAGGATGTGTATGTTCACAGGGGAGCTAAGCTTTAAACAGAAAAAAAGTGTTAATAAAGCAATTTTGGAATTTAATCTGAGAGTTTATTTTCTCCTTTGCTGCCTTTCCTCCCCTGGGGATAGATTTCCTTCTTGCCCTGCTCAGGATTTAGGATGAAACCTTCTATATTTTTGGAAGCAGCATGAGACAGTCAGAAGTGAGGGGAGTTCAGCAGTTCAGAGGTCAGGGAAATGATGGGTGCTGACCCCTCTGTTCAGATCATGAACACATGAGGGGCATCCCTCCCTGCACCCAGCCTGCCTGGGAGGCTCAGATCAATTCAGGTAGAAATAATTTGCACTCTCAGTTCGGCTTCTGACACTTTCCAAGCCCATGGAA
Organism: Sturnus vulgaris; assembly: GCF_052056855.1. Lineage (NCBI taxonomy): Eukaryota > Metazoa > Chordata > Aves > Passeriformes > Sturnidae > Sturnus > Sturnus vulgaris. Next base: position 5,750,695 of record NC_142271.1, read on the forward strand.
TGAGCTGGAAATGGAAACCCCAAGCGTGGTGGGAAAGGCTCTTGCTGCACATGTCAGGGCTGAGCCCAGGAGGAAACTCTGGAAATCTCATCCAAACCCCACCGGGGCTGAGATTTCTGCTGGGCTGCTCAGGCCCTGATCAACCCCGAGGGGTTCAGGGTCTGCACCCAACCTGCAAACCCCGAGTGCTGCAGGGTCAGCACCACTGCACACAGCTGGAAAGGTTCTGTCCTGGGTCAGCACCACTGCACACAGCTGGAAAGGTTCTCCTGTCCTGGGTCAGCACCACTGCACACAGCTGGAAAGGTTTTCCTGCTCTTGCCATGGAAAATGCTGATTTTCCCTGGCTGGGGTCAGGCAGGGGAGTCTCAGTGATGAAGAGGAGGGAGGAGATTCCCTGATGGAGCAAAGGCAGTGCAGGGGCAGAGCTCTCCTGTCTCTGTGCCAGCTCAGCCTCTGTCCCAGCCCTGCAGCTCCAGCCCAGCCCTGTGCTGGCTCTGAGCCTGATTTCTGTGTTTGCAGGGAGGTGTGAGGTGCTGGCACACCGAGGCAGGGCCCTGGTCCTGATTTTGTGGCTGCAGGGCTCTTCCTTCTGCTCCCCTACACTGCCTGGAAACCACAGCCTGGGAAAAGCTGCTGCTGGTCCTGTGCCATGACCAGTAAACTGCCACATCCTGACGTTCAGAACTATTTCTCCCTTTTTCTTCCAACTTTTATAGTGCTGGATTAATTAATAATTAAATGAAACAAAGGCTAGCCTTGCTTTATGGTAGTTGTGAGCCCTTTGCAACTTTGCAAGTGGGACTTGGTGTAAAAGCAAATGAAAAACTCTCACACTTCATGCCTGGGTTTTGTTTTTTGGTTTTTAGTTTTTTTTTCTCCTGATTGTTTACAGGGCTTTGGGATTATGTTGCAATAAAGGAAGGAACTGGACACCACCAGGGAGCAGCTCTGGCAGCTCCAGCCCAGCGTGGGACGGGGTGCAACATCTGGATCTTGGGAGAGGGTTCTGAAACGTGGAAAAGGCTGAATCTGGAAGCAGCAGCAGCTGCTGGGGGTGTCAGGGGTTTTAGAAAAACAGAGCAGACTTGGCCCTTGTAGGGAAAAACAGGAATGGACATGAGGGGATGCAAAGTTACATCAGCCATTGCCCATAGACTCCTCTTGAAGAATGGCAGATCCAATTAACAATCGTTAATGAGGATCAGGGAGGGCAGGAGTGACCTTCCCAAGGACCAGGTGAACTCTGAGAGTTGTGAATTTGTACAGAGCACAATCAAACGCAGGAATGCCAAGGCATGGGGTGAGGAATTCAGCAAACCCACATGGCAAAAGCTCTGCTGGAATCTGCTGCAGAGCAAGGCAGGAGGGAGACCTTGGGAATTCACTGGTGAAGATCAGGTGAGCCCTGAGAGTGTTCCAAGGGTTTCCAATGACTCTCATTAACTCCTCAAACGAGGAAGAGTTTCTGCAGTTTCAATAACCTGCCCAGAGGAGCAGTAAGGAGTGAGATTTAAGGAAACTTGAATCAAATCTGACTTTCATTCCAAGTTGCACATGATCAGGGAGGCAGCAGCGTGCTGGGGCTCAGGGTGAGGAGGGTGGGAAGAAAACCCAAAGCACCCCAGAAATCCCAGTTTAGAAGCTGCTCAGGTTGGATAAAATCCATTTGTCTCCCACTGAGAACTGGATTTTGCCAGCACCTGATGCTCTCTTGAAAGGAGGGATGAAGGACGAGGTTTGGGCTGCTGAAGTCTCCAGCCACCATCAGAATTCCGGAGTCCTTCAGGCTGGGAAAGCCCTCTGGGATGATCTCAGCCCAGCATTTCCCCCCAAACCATGTTCAGGGTTTGCTGGGGTGCAGAGTGCTGCTGGTGGAGCTGGGGGAGCTCTGCTGGGTGCGTTTGCAGGTCCATGGCTGAGGAGCAGGGCTGGGCAGAGATTTCTGGAAGAGTTTTACTCCAAATCCTTCAGCCAAGCCAGGGCAGCGTTTCCTTCTCTGAAATTCCCGCTCCAGCTGCAGCCCTGAGCTGAAACTCCACTCCAAGACAGAAACCCGTGCTGGGCAGGGGAATGTTAATGGATCTAAGGAGCCCTTCAGAGGTGGAAATCTGAACTCCCAGTCCGTTCTTTCTGGAGAGGGATTCAGGCCATTAAAATCCCCTTTGTGCTTTTCCCAGGCTGAAATAAAACCCCCGGTGATCATTTCCAGAGCCACGGGAAGGTGTTCAGGGAAAACGAGTGCTCTGCTTCCTACACCAGGCTGCATTTTTTGGGTTTTTTTTTTTTCTATTATAGAGAACTATCTTCTCTTTCTGAAATGTGAAGGAAAAGCCATATCCCTCCAGCTGTTGAGTTAAGCAGAGTCTTATTCAAATTATGTAGGGGGAAAAAAATGTCATAACATAATGAGAATCAAATGTTGGCTCCAGGCACCTTCATATTCGAGGGCTTTAAAAAACAATAGCAACAAAACACTTCAATCTTTTATCTGCCAGTGCAAAATGGTCATTTAAATAAACATTAACTAAGCTGGGGAACTTTGATGTTGCAGTAGCAATTGGTTTCTGACAGAGAAGATAGTTAAAGTCTTATTCTTTTTAATAGGCAGCGTTTTTAGAGACAGATTATCTGAATTACAGCCCAGAACTGCTCCCTTCCCTCCGGGGAGTGGGGCTGGGGATCCCAGTGCCAGGGGAGGGCAGGGAAGGGTTTGTGGCTGGCAGGGATTGAGACAAGGAGCCAAAGCAGCCAATTGTCCGGTGTTGGCATGCAGGGAATCAGTGCCACACGCCTGGGCTTGTTTGATTTCGGGAAGTGCAATGCCGAGAAATCTCCCCTGGAAGGTCCAAGGGGTTGGAACTGGGGGATCTTCAGGGCCACCCTGAGCCGTTCTGGGCTTCTGTGATCCCATGGGAGCTGGGAATTGTCTGGATTTGTCACACACCCCACTCACCTCCTGCTGCCAGGGGAGCACGTTTGCATCTCTGGAATCAAGCCTGGTGAAAGAGGCTGGGCTCCAAAATCCCGGGGAGGAGAGCAGAGAGTGGGGCTGAAAGGAGCTGGGAAACAAAGAGAGTCAGGATCTGCAGGCAGCCAGGAGCAAGGGGAGAAATTATTAATATCATTAATTGGATTTGCAGCGGGGACTGCAGGCTCAGCACGGGGGGAGTGAGAGCTGCAGGAACCGAGGGGAGGCTCCGAGCAAACATCTCACTGCAATATCCCAGGGACAGAAATAAAGGATTTCCCAGGGCTGGGAATGAGGGAAAGGATTTCCCAGGATCGGGAATGAAGGAAAGAATTTCCCAGGATTGGGAATGGAAGAAAGAATTTCCCAGGATTGGGAATGGAAGAAAGGTTTTCCAAGGATGGGGAATGAAGGAAAGGTTTTCTAAGGATTGGGAATGCAGGAAAGGCTCTCCCAGAATTGGGAATGAAGGAAAGGCTCTGCCAGGATCGGGAATGCAGGGAAAGCTCTGCCAGGGTTGGGAATGTTCGGGAACAGCTCGGGGGCTGCCGGGGGTGGGTCTGGCTAACGAGCCCAGCACAGAGCCCGCAGAGAGGGGAATCCTGAATCGCGGAGAACAAAAGGTGCCTTTGATGTGCTCACCCGCACGGTGTTCAGCACGAAATGCAAATATTCCCTCACGCTGGAGAACACTTATCAATATTAAGGCATACACGGAGCAGAAGAAAGGAGGAAGAACAAAATGCAGCACTTAACAAGAGGGTAATTTAGCCTGTTGGCAAGGGCTTTGAGCCGAGTTCATGGAAAATTCCCCCCGCAATTGTTTTGCTGGTTCCTGGGCTTTTATTCATAAATCATGATGCTGATTCCACGGGAGGCTCGTACCTGCTCAGGTGTGCAGTGCACGGGGGCACTGGGAAGGTGAGGGAAGGTTGGAGCGTGGAAACTGGAGATGGAAAGAACCATCCCTCCCCCGTTGTTCCTACAAGCTCAGCTCCAGCTGTCAAACAGCTGGAACGGGCGTGGCCGGTGATGGAAACACGGGGGCAGCACCTCGGGCACCCTCCCGGGAGAACAGGCAGGATCAGCGAGCTGCCAGCTCCAGCCCTGCATCCTCACATTCCTCCCTCCTGGTTTGCTTCAGGAGGAAAAAAAACAGAGGGCACTGGAAGGCAAAGGATGGCCGAGAGAAAGGGAAATAAAATCAATTGGATGCTCCAGCTCCAGCAAATGTTGTGGTCAGGGAGAGGGGAGGGAATAGCTCAGGGGGGGTTGTTTTATGGCATTCCTATTTCCATTCCAATTCCAATATTCCTGTTCACTTTTCTGTTTCCTAAAATAGAGGGAAGAGCTCGTGCAGCATCACCAGGAGCACAGGAGGGACACGGGGAGGGTCAGCAGGGGCTGTGCCTGGCAGGAGAGCTGGGAATGGGAACAGCCCTGGGGAATGGGAACAGTCCTGGGGAATGGGAACAGCTCTGGGGAATGGGAACAGCCCTGGGGAATGGGAACAGCCCTGGGAATGGGAACAGTTCTGGGGAATGGGAACAGCCCTGGGGAATGGGAACAGTTCTGGGAAACGGGAACAGCCCCGGGAATGGGAACAGCCCTGGGAATGGGAACAGCCCCGGGAATGGGAACAGCCCCGGGAATGGGAACAGCCCTGGGAAACGGGAACAGCCCCGGGAATGGGAACAGCCCTGGGAATGGGAACAGTTCTGGGGAATGGGAACAGCCCCGGGAATGGGAACAGCCCTGGGGAATGGGAACAGTTCTGGGAATGGGAACAGTTCTGGAAATGGGAACAGTCCTGAGAAATGGGAACAGCCCTGGGAAATGGGAACAGTCCCGGGAATGGGAACAGCCCTGGGAATGGGAACAGAACACCCACAGCACTTGGTCAGACAGGCAGCACTTGGATTTCCTCCTCTCCTCTGCTCAAGAACCTCGTATTCACCACCCAGAGCCAGCTGACCCCAGCCCAGTGCCTGGAAATTCCTCCTGACCCCTTTTTCCATGGCATGGAAATGTAAAATAAAGGCCCAAAGGAGCTCCAGGTGAAAAACCCACACCCAGTGCCAACATCCCAGAGCTCCCAGTGCCATGGAGGGGGGATGCTCACAGCCCTGAGCCCTTTCCTCATGAACACCCTCATTTCTACCCTGCACCCCCTCACTTTGTGCTGCCATTCGCTGCCCAGGAGGTTTAATCTGATTATTTCAGGGACAGATCTCCCCTGCACATTTGCAGGTTCCCCAGGGAGAATCCAAATCCAGTCGTGCCCTGGACAGCGACCACAGCTCCAGCAGGGGAGGGCAAATCTGAGCTGTAAAATCTGCCCTCAGTTCAGTGCTCTCACAGAAAAGCATCTCAAATTCTCCTTTCCTCATTTCCCAATCTGCCAAGTGGGAATAAAACCGCCCACTTCTCCTGGAAATCCTGGGCTGCACCTGGAGAGGGCTGCACACCCCTGGAGTAAATGATACTGTTAGACATGAAAGCATTTTGGGTATTTTAGGAGTTCATTTTCAGAAATGTCAGTGATTTGTGAGTTTCTGTATTTGTGGTGCAGCATTTCCTCGCTCCATTTGCAGGAATTGCCAGGACAATCACAGCCACTCCTGCTCCCAATCCTAGAACAGGATATTGGTTTTTGAAGAGAGAAATAGAGCTTCCCCTTTTCCATAAAATCCCATTTGTTTTGTTTTTATTCTTAAAATTACTGTGGCTCATTTAATAGATGGGAAATCTGTGATAATTTTTGAGTAATTGCTGCAGAATTTTTTGATGCAGAATTTTCTGTTTCACCACCTGCTGCTTTTCGAGGACAGCAGAAGTTTTTTCCTTGCTTTTGTTTTACTTCTAAGAGTTCACTGAAGCTGTCAAACCCAAATCACTGCCAACACCCAGTAATTCTCTTTAAAACAGAAATGACATCATCAGGCACGATCACATCCATCCCTCACCCTGCTGCCAGTGCCACAGGGATAAAGCAAGAGCTCAAAACTGAAACGGTGCCTTGAACAGCTTTTATAGAATCCCAGGATGGTTTGGGTTGGGAGGGACCTCAAGGATCATCCAGTGCCACCCTTTGTGTTCCAGGGGCACTTGCACTGTCCCAGGGTGTTCCAAGCCCCATCCAGCCTGGCCTTGGATCCAGGGCCAGCCAGAGCTGCTCTGGGAATTCCATTCCAGCCCCTCCCCACCCTCACGGGACAGGATTTCCTCCTAAAATCCCACCTAAACCCTCCCTGCTCCAGCACGGAGCCATTCCCCGTGGTTTTATCACAGATTTGGGGACTTGGTCACCACGAAGCTGCAGCCAAAGTGTTCTGATCAATACCCACTCTAATCAATACCCACACTGATCAATACCCACTCTAATCAATGCCCACTCTGATCAGTGCCCACTCTGATCAATCCTCACTCTAATCAATACCCACACTGATCAATACCCACTCTAATCAATACCCACACTGACCAATACCCATTCTAATCAATGCCCACTCTGATCAGTGCCCACGCTAATCAATGCCCTCTCTGATCAGTGCCCACCCTGATCAATCCTCACTCTGATCAATGCCCACTCTGATCAATGCCCACCCTGATCAATCCTCACTCTAATCAATACCCACCCTGATCAATGCCCACCCTGATCAATCCTCACTCTGATCAATACCCACCCTGATCAACGCCCACCCTGATCAATGCCCACCCTGATCAATCCTCACTCTGATCAGTGCCCACTCTGATCAATGCCCACCCTGATCAATACCCACCCTGATCAATACCCACCCTGATCAATGCCCAATCAGTGCCCACTCTGACCAGTGCCCACTCCTGGCTCATTCCTCACGGATTTTCCCCGTTCCCTTCCCATCCCCTCAGTGCCAGGGTGTGCTCTGCGGTTTTGGTCCAGCCAGAGCTGTCCTGCACAGGCAGTCACAGCCCTGGTGACAAATGGCCTCGTCCTGCCTGCTGCCTGGCACTGCCCGAGGATTCCCTGGTGCTCCCGTGCTCCTGCCCTGCAGCAACACAAAACCAAACCCGTTCCTGCTGCTGTGCCAGTGCTGGGCTGGGCACTGAGCAGAGAATTCCTGCTCTGCCCACAGACCCTGCCACGCTCCTGCCCCGATGGAATACCTGCAGCCACATTTGTGATTATTCTCCAGTTTGTTCCCACCCTCTCACAGAGCTCATTTCTTAAAGGGTCTTAAAGGGTTCCCCCCCTTCATTAAAGTAGAATAATTGTCACAGCAGAATGAAACCTGATGTGACAGCAGACCCCCAGCCCCTCTCCCCTCTCAAGGTAATTACATTTTTAACCCATGCCCTGAGCTGTGTTTGTCTTTCCAACATATAGGAGGCGGTTTGGGGAGTGGTTTGAAATGTGGGGTTTTTACAGGAGCAGATTGGGAGCAGGGGCTCTGCCAGGGGAGGCAGCAGGGGGGGAGCAGAGGGGTCCCAGCAGGGCACAGCCCTTCCTGCAGGAGCTGCTGAATTCCCAGCACAGCATCCCCGGGGTGCAGCACCTGCAAAGGATGATTTGAGCTGTCTGTAAATGACGCCTTGTGAGGAGCCTGATTCGAGAGCTGAGAGAATCAGGGTAAAAGCAGCCCAGACAGCCCACTCAGAAATGAATTTTTCCATAATTAGGCCACAAAGTGGAAAAGTCCTCTTAACACTGCATTACTGAGCACCTGAAAGGAGAGAATGAAAAGTTTCTCAAGGGGCCACCAGACCTGGAAAAGCAAATCACTGAGGCCAAAGAAAATGAGATTAAATTGAACCTCTGAAATGCAGTGTGTCTATTGACCTCCCTCATACCAAGTGCTTTCTTCATGTTCCTGTTCTGAAAAAAAGGGGGAAAAAACTCTCCAGGAGAGTGCAGGCTGCTCAGCAGATAGCTGGAGGCTGAGTTGGATTTGAATTTTGATCAAAGTTTCTCTCATTTGCCATGCTTTCCTGTGTCTGCACTCCCAATCTGCCTCTTTTGCTTAAAATAATGCTTCCCATACAGGGAGTCGTAGCTGCCATACATAATGAGGAAACCTGGGCTCCTGAAAATTCCTTTTGTGCTGGCTGGGGGTTCTTCTCCACGATGCAAAAGGAGCACCAGGAGTGCTGTGGGTGCCCCTGTCCAGGGGGGCTGCTCAGGGTGGGCACCCTGGCACTGCCCCCACCCCACCCCTCTGCCTGCCTGCACCCCCAGCTTCTCCACCAGCAAGGAAAATGTTCCTTTCCAGCGAATTGCACCAATTCCCCACTCCTCGAGCTGGAATAACGTCAGCCCCAGTCCTTCCCTCCCGTTTTTGTGACAAAAGATGCAGGAACAGCAGAGGAGGAGTGTGGCAGAGGAGCCTGCCCAGTCCCCACGGGCAGGGTTGGCATTGCTGCCATGGCAAAGCTGCACATCCTGGGTTTGTTTTGGGGGGAATGTCCAGCATGGGCCAGGCTGTGGATGGAATTGTTTTCTAAAACACCTTCCTCGTGCCTTCCTGCACCCTCCTCACACCTGAGACAGCAGTGGGGTGGCTTTGCAATATCCAATATTCCATATTCCATATTAAATATTTCATATTCAACATTCAATACTCAATATTCAATATTCGATATTCAATACTCAATATTCAATGTTCAATATTCAATATAGAAAACATCCCATGGGGAGGAATGAGGGACAGGATTGTCCAGTTTTTGGTGATTTTTTGGTGCTGTTTTTTCCTGACTTGCCAAGGGCAGTGTCCCACTGAGGTGCCACAAAACCTCGGTGTGGACTCAAAAGCCATTCCAGGGTGCCAGGATCAGCCTGGGTCAGGGTCAGGGCACCTGCACCCCCTGGAATGATCTGGTGGAGATTTGCACACTCAGCTCAGTGAGGTTTTGGCTCCCCATCCTCAGGCTGCTCACATCTCATTGCAGGGCAGAGCTGTGGGGGCCAAAGCACAAAAAAAACCCAGAATATTTCTTCCTCCAAGTCCTGCAAACCGCTGCAGTATTTTAAAATATGGATTATCTCCAGCTCCTGCTCCTCTTGATGGTTCCACCTCATTTGTCTTGCTACTCTAATTTCCTTAAATGTGTGTTTTCTTTACAGGCTGCTAACGACAGACAAGTCACAGCAATCACCTGGAATTCACTCACTGACATCGAACTTGGTGTGCAGGGAATTCATTCCCAGGGGAGGCTGAACTTTACTGAACTTGGGAATTGGATCATTCCAGTGCTCAGGGACACTCAGGAACTGAGGGAGGGCTGTGCATGGGAAAAGCCCCTGGAATAATTTAGGGATGAAAATTCAGCTTTGACTGCCCCAGGCCCTGGCTCTCCTCTAGCACAGAGATTTGGGGACATGGTTTGGGGGTGAACACGAGGGTGGGTTCATGACTGAACTGCACAATCTTACAGGTCACATCCAGCTTTTATTATCCCACCATTCCGTGGTTTTGCTGTTGATATTTCTGGCCCTCTTCTCTTTTCCCAAAGAGTCACCAGGCTGGTCCTGCTGTGCCACTCACAGAGACTGCCCTGAGCACCAAGGCCTGCCTGGGCCTGTGTTTTTGTATTTTCTCATTTTTTTTTTTATATTTGGGATCAATTTTTGGGATGTGTCACCCTTAATGGAACTTTCAGAAACACTCAAGAGTGCTGCTGCAGAATTTGGCTTTCCAGCAGCACCTGCTCTCCTTCCTTGCCTGATCTGACGGATTTTTCTTTGGAATAAATTCTTGCTGCATGGATTTGTTTTCTGGGGAAGGTCAGGGCACTACACTGCACTGTGCATTATCTCCTCCCTAGGTCCCTGTCCCTGCACCAACCCCGCCTTCAGCACCTTCCCTGCCAGGCTCTGGTGCTCCCAAATCAGCTGAAACTTCTCAGGACTTTAATTAATGAGATAACAAAAGGGAAAACACCCAAAGAGTGAACCCCTGAGCTGAAGACTTTATCTGCTCTTTGCAGCTGCATCTTTTTTTCCCCTTTTTTTTTTTTTTTTTTTTTTTTTGGGAGCTGCATTCCGGGCCCATCAATACTGTTTCTCATTAAATTAAATCGTTTATTGACTGGAGGGAGCCGGAGCCGGCGGCCCGGGGATCCACACACGGCCCCTTCCCCGTGCAAACAGCACAGGTCAGTGCTCAGTAAATCAGCTGCTAATGGAGTCTGGACTGGGGGAATCACTGCTGTGTACCCTTTTTATTTGTTTTTAATTTGTATCAATGGTGATTCTGTCACTTCCAATTTCCGTGACGGCCGCGCCTTGCGGAGCAGCCCCAGCCCCGTTCTTGTCCTCGTTAATGCTGAGCAGCCAAGGCTCCTCCAGCCCAGGGGATTTAGGTGCCTTCGCTGCTCTCCTTCCCTCCCAGTTCCACCAGCAGCACCACGGCATCTTTCCTCACGGGAAGGGAGCTCAGGTTCTGCAAAGGTTGAGTCGCCATCCCTGGAGGTGGCCAGAGCTCTGGGCTGGGGACAGGGTGGGGACAGCTTGGACGGGATGGTCGGGGATGGTCGGGGATGGTCTGGGATGGTCTGGGATGGTCTTGGGTGTCTCTCCCACCCCTGCTCTGCTCTCTCTGCAGCTCTGAGCTGTTTTCCCATCCCGGTTTTCCCCCAGCCCATCACAGAGTGCTCGGGGACAGCGGGGCTGGAGCAGCTCCAGCTCTGGCTGCAGATTGCTCCTGGAATTCGTGGCCAGGAATTGCCAGCGCCATTCCCAGTTTGGGATGTTTGTCAGAGCCTCAGGAGGGGCAGGCCCGGTTTCCCTGGTTCTGTGGCAGTGTTTCCCTGGCTGCACAAAGGGGCCCTGCAGAACTCGTCTGTTTGCAGAGTCACACGCACACGTTTCTCCTCCACAATATTTTGGGAAGCTCCACAGACGTGTTAGGAAAGCTGTCACTTGCACAAACTTCCCTGCAACCAGAGTGTGATTTTTTTTTTTTGATTTTTTTTTTTTTTTCAGAGCTATTAATGGAGGGCTCGAGTGGAACCAGCTTGGCAAAAAAAAGGAACAAAAACAAACACCCGTGAAGTCCAAAAATGAACCTCAGGAGCACTCGAGGGAGGGGCACTGGGGAATTAAAGCTCCACACAGGTGTTCACCCTGCCCGGGTCACCTGGGGCTTCCTCCTGAGGTTTGGGCACCCATCCCATCCCAGGGGTGACAATGCCACCACCAGGGTGGAATTTTCAGCCTTGGGCAAGGGAGGAAGACGCTGGAGGAGCAGGGACGGCACTGGGCACTTTCCTTGGCTGTGACTTTGTGCTGAACTGGCAAGAACACAACAGGAGGAGATTTTAATGAGGGTCTGGAGCGTGCCAGGAGCGCTCCTGCCTAAAACTCGGGGTCTCCCAGGATTTTGGATCAGCACAGGCTGAGGCTGGGCCATTTCAATCCTCCAACATCTCTCAACCCGGGACTCCCCCAGAAGAGAGAGACCTTTGCTTATTCCCTGCACCAACTGAGAGCTTGTTCATTGTGAACGCTTCAGGATTTTTAGGTTTTTAATGCCAAACAGCAGCAAATTCCAGCTTTCCATTGACTCAGGAAGAAAAGCTGCCTGCTGGACAGACCCAGGCTGCAGCTTGAGCAGCAGGAGAGGACTGGGCTCAGTCTCATACCCTGGGATGCTCTTCCTCCTCCCCTGGGATGCTCTTCCTCCTCCCCTGGGATGCTCTTCCTCCTCCCCTCTCCTTCCCTGCAGAGAATAAACCCCAGCTGGGAATGACTGATGGAATATCCACGATAAACCCTTCCCAGCTCAGCCCCAGCCGTCAGACTGTCCTGAGGAAGAAGTGCATGAATAAAACCCGTGATCCTCACACAAACAGAAAAGGGCTGAATTCTTCAAATAAATGGCTCCCAACAAATAATGTGACCAGCTCTCATGAGCAGCTTAGGCCCTCGAGCATGAAGATTATCAGCCCCATGTAATTTTCTCCTGGCTGATGTAGCTGCAAAGACCATTCATATTCATATAAATGTCTAATGTCTAATCCTCTAATCTAATCCTTTTTTTTTTTTTTTTTTTTTTTTTTCCCCTGCTCATGCTAAAGCTTCCCAGCCCGGGCTCCAAAGCCCTCTGAGCAATGGAATTATTGATAAATTACTGCAGAGAGGAGGAGCACAGCACAGGCACCAAACCCACCAAGCTCTGCCTCCTCTGCCAGAGTTGGAATGAGTTGGGATTCTCTGTTGGGTGACTTTGAAGGACAATTGCAGATCTTTTCCCTCCCTGGTACTTTTCACATCCTGGCCCAGTGCTGCATTTCTCCTCCCCTGTTGCTTTCAGAGAGCTTGAGGAATGGTCTCACTTTATCACAAGTCAATTAAGCTCTGTTCATGCAAATTAAAAATATAAACCAAAAAAAAAAAAAAAAATGAAAAACATAAAATAAAAATATAAACATTAAAAAAAAATCTCTTCCAGATAATCACGGAATTATTTGGGTTGGGAGGGACTCAAATCCCACCCAGGCACCTTCCCCTACCCCAGGCTGCCCCAGCCTGGCCCTGGACACTCCCAGATCCAGGAGCAGCAAAGCCCAGCTCCCAAGCCCAGCTTTATTTCTGCCTCTCCCCTGCTCTGTGAGCAGCCCCACATTTATTTATGGATGTTCCTTCTGAGCTCACTCAGGGGGAAAGATTTGTACCGTGGGCAGGAATTGTAAATCCAGGCACAGTCTGTGGCCTCTGAGCATTTCTATAATAAAAATTATCATCCTGGAACTGGTTTTCATTTGGAATTAGGCTGAGGCTCATCAATGCATTATCTCACTTAGACCAACAAATAAGCATCAGAGGGAATTTCTTTCAAATCACGACGGGCTTGGACCAATTCTGAAATCCTGCCCTGGGGCAGCAGGCTCAGTATCCCATTTATTGCTCCCCAAGGCCAGCCAGTTCTCCATTAACTTTTACCTCCAACTAATAGCACATTCATAAGCAATTTTGTGGGTGACTCTGAGACTTTAGGCTGCTCTGGGGTTTTTTTTCCCCTTATAAATTATCGTTTTGCTTGATGATATGGAATTATTTAGATGACAACTCCCATTAAAAGAACCTGTGCTCTTTTTTCCCAGACAACACCGCTACAAAAATCATTCGAAATCCACTGAATCCCTGGAACAGGGTTTTGCCACGATTAAAAAGGAAGGGAGACTTTTCCATTTGAATATTGCCCTATTTGATAGCTCAAACACACATTTCCAAGTCAATAAGTTTTCAGCTTTGTTGTCAGATGAAGCTGGTTTGTATTCTAATTCTCCCCCTTGCTTTTCACAGATATGGAATGTTTAGTAAATAGAATTTATTTGTAAAATGTTGCTTTCTGTGCCTGTTGTTGGACATTTGGTGCTGCTCAAGCCTGGCCATGGGCACAAGGACAATGGCCCCACTTGCTCCTGGAGCTCTTTTTGCTCAGCTACATCAGCTCAGTAATGCCCAGGAGTTTTTGTGTGGATTTGTGAGAGTGCACACAATGCCTGTGTCCTTCAAAAACACCTCCAGTGCTGCAGGCAGCAGCTCCAGCTCGACAGAAAGCTTTGGGAAATTTGGGGAGAGAGATTTCACTGTTAATCCAGAGCTGCAGAGCAGGTGAGGGCACAGCGTGGAGTCACAGAGGGTTTGGGTGGGAATGGACATTAAAGTTTATTTAGGACAATTTCCACAACCCCAAGGTGATCCAAGCCTGGCCCTGGGCACTCCCACACTGCTGGAGAGATCCTGTCCCTGAGGAGGGGACAGGGAGAGAGCCCAGGTGTGACAACAAAGCCACCGTGTCCCAGGTGTGACAACAACTCACCCTCTTTCAGGTGTGACAATAAACCCACCCTGTCCCAGGTGTGACAATAAACCCATCATACCCCAGGTGTGACAACAAAGCCACCCTGTCCCAGGTGTGACAACAGAGCCATCGTGTCCCAGGTGTGACACACAAGACAAGCACTGAGGGGAATCTGCTCCAGAACCACACAAGAGTCCCTGGGCAGACACTTCGTGGGCTGAATTTTGGAATCAGAGACCCCTGAGGGCTGGAGAAGACGCTCAGAACGTGGCTGAGCAGGAAAGCTGAGCTGTGCAGAGATGCTGCTGCTCCCTCTGGATGGAGGGATGGACAGAGCAGCGTCTGTCCTTCCTCCCCCGGGCTGCAGGGACACAGGCAGCGCCAGGAAATGTCCCCTGATGGCTCCAGGGGGCTCAGCCCAGCCAGGAAATGTCCCCTGATGGCTCCAGGGGGCTCAGCCCAGCCAGGAAATGTCCCCTGATGGCTCCAGGGGGCTCAGCCCAAAGGATTTTTATGGAGCCTCCAGCAGCTCCTCCCTGCAGAGCCTGCAGGCACCTGTGGCACAGGGAGGTGAGGATTTATGGACAGAGATCCCAAAAGCTCTTCAGACACCACTTCTTTCTCAGGCACTTTCAAAAATCTTTCCCACTGTTTTCCAAGCACTGACCTTTGGCTGTGCACGGAAATAAATAGGCACACATAGAGCAACAGTCTGTATGGAAAATAGAAATGTTGACATTAATAAATCATTAAAGGATTTTGATGCCCAACAGCAAGCACAGACCTTTCATCCCTTATTTCTAGCTCTGCATCTGGCAACTAATCTTGTGAAAACACGAAGAAATTATTTATATTATTTTAGCATTCTGTAAATCAAGCCTTGCTGTAAGGACTGAACCAATATTTTGAGGAGTGAAGATGGGGCTCGGTGTGGTTTGCTCCAGGCACTGAATCCTTGGCTGGTGGGATATCAAAAGGCCAGGATGAAATGGAGGGGAGGAAGGAGTGCAATGTAGGCAGCAGAGGGAAATAATTTAGCAGAGCAGTGCCCAGTTTGGCTTTGTAGAGTGAGAGTTATGGGCTGCAGTTATTGTGCTTTCTGTGGGGTGCTTGGCTTTTAAATGCAGATCCTGGGAATCCATCACAGCATTTTTTGTTTGCTTGTTTCCCTCTCCCTGCATGTGAGAGGACATCGATGGAGTTTAACTTCAAGGATCCATCCACCCACCCTCTGCACCTCCTTCATTGAGCTACAGCCTAGCAAGGAAAAATAATAAAAAAAAAAAAAAAACAAATACAGCCACTTGTGTTTTACAGAAACAGCAAAACCAGGAGCTACAAACCTCAGCCTGATTTACATCCCTGGCAGAGCAGCTCTCCCTGTTACAGGCACCTGGAAAGCGAGTTTATAAACCCAGTGCCAGACCTTCCAGTGCAGCTGAGAGGGCCACGAGGGCTCCTATAAACAATATTTTATTGATTAGAATAGGCAGAAAGTCTCGTTATTTACACCAGACTTTTCCCCGGCGTTTATCGATGTTCCTGAGGCTCAGAGGAGATGGAGAGGGAGAGGAGATGGAACACGAGGAGCTGCTGGGCTGCTCCTGGAAAACAGCCCAGGGGGAGCAGCCCTGCAGGGCTCTGAGCTCCCACGGGCAGGTGTAGGAAAAGCTGCTGGAAATGATATCCAGGCAGCCAGGAAATGCCGGCTGGAAATGAGCAGCCCCATGGTCAGGGTTTCTGTCAATGCCAGCATTGGCACCAGGAACCTCAGAGCTCCCTGGAGTGCCAGGCTCGTGCCCATCGTGCCGAGAGGAAAGGGGAAATGGTTTTGCTGCAGATCCAGGTGCACAAAAACTCCATCACTGCGCCCTGGTCAGCGAGGGAAGCTCTGTCAGCATCGGGAGGAAAAAGCTCATCCCACAGAGCAGGACCCCAGGGGCACAAGGAACCCTCCCCCGTGCCCAAAATCAGCTCTGACCAGCTCCTCACCTCTGCCACTGCCCCAGCCTGGCACGGTGGCACAGCACCCACCAACCCAGCAGCACGTGGCACAGCAGCCAGGAAGGTTTGTTTAATGGTTTTTAATTAATTGTAATTACTTACCATTTTTATTTTTTTTTGGGGAGCGGCAGTTTCGCCTCGCTGGGTCTCTGATGGCTCCAGGATCTCTGCCAAGTTCCTCATTCCAGATCAGATCCCCCAAGGCCATTTGATAATGAAATGGGTTTGAAAAGGAAGGGACAGAGGCAGAACCAAACACCTCCAGCAGAGCCCCGGGGAGCTGGGACGGGATCGTGACCTGGCACAGAAATAAATGAGATTTTGGGGGATGGATGGGTGATGTTACCTGTGCCAGGGCTTGTGGACCTGCCAGGACCCTGCAGGTCCTTCCACAGGGACAGGGAAGGCTCTGCCCTCGTGCAGGGCCCTACAGGGACACAGGGGGGACATTTCCATCCTGCCCCATCCCTGAGCATCCCCTGATCCCCAAACCAGGGTCCTGCCT
This sequence comes from Sturnus vulgaris, assembly GCF_052056855.1. Taxonomy (NCBI): domain Eukaryota; kingdom Metazoa; phylum Chordata; class Aves; order Passeriformes; family Sturnidae; genus Sturnus; species Sturnus vulgaris. Next base: position 5,766,956 of record NC_142271.1, read on the forward strand.
CCCCCAGCCCTGTCCAGCAGAGCTCTGCCACTCTCCAAGGGTTTTCCCAAGGATCTCACAGCCTTCATCCTCCTGTGGCAGCTCCCCAAAGCCCCAGGATTATTTGTTCCTTTACTACAGATTTTATTCCCTTGGCTTTCTCTGATCTCATCTTCACATCTTCCTTTCAGCTTTCCAACAATTATTTATTTATTCACTGGAACCTGTTCCACCTGTACCTTGACCAGCATCCAAAACCTCCTTCTGCACCAGCAGGCACTTGCTGCATCCCATTCCCTCTGGAATTCTGCAGCACAGGGTGCAGATGTGCAGATGGTGGAGGGCACTGGTGGTGCTGGAGTTTTCCTTTGGTCCCCTTTGTTTTTATTGCCACTTTTCCCTGGTCTCTGGGTCCAAACTCCCTCCCCGTGGCTCTGATCTCCTGCCCAGCAGCCCTGGGAAGGCTTCAAAGGATCCAACATTTGGGCAGAGCACAGGAAGGATCTGCCAGGTTTGGATGCTCCGAGGTTTATCTGAGCCCTGGCCCAAGCTCTAAGCTGAGCTCCAAGGCCCCTGAGAGCACATTTTCATTGGAGCTGGAAATTCCTCTAAAATGCTAAATCCCTCCGTGGCCTTGCACCTCTTTTATGGGGGAGAGAGGAGCAGAAGAGAAGGATTTTTCCAGGGCACAGAAATGGGGAAAATAAGCAAAGAACTGCACACGTTTATCCCAAGCTCTGCCTGCTGCAGGAACGCTGCTGTTAGCAGGAACATTGCAATTCCCCCCTGCAGCAGGAATTTTGTTGTTCCTCCTGCAGCAGGAATTTTGCTGTTTGTTCCCTCCTGCAGCAGGAATTTTGATATTTGTTATATCCTGTAGCAGGAATTTTGCTGTTCCTCCTGCAGCAGGAATTTTGCTGTTTGTTAGCTCTCACAGCAGGAATTTTTGCTGTTACCACGGCCACCACTGCCCTGACTGGTCCCATCTTCCAGAGGCTCCTGGTGGCACAGACCAAACCCTTCCTCACCTTCCCGGCCTGAGGGGTGGCCAGGAGTGCCCAGCACTGATCTGAGAGCCCTGGATTGAAGCTGAGCTGGGTTTGGGGCTCCCTGCAGGAGCTGGGGAAGGTGGCAGGGACAGCAGGACAGAAGGACAGCAGGACAGCAAGGCTGGCACTGTCCCCACCCCACAGCCCCTGCAGGGACGAGCAGAATCCACAGCCATGGATCGTGCACATCTTTGCCATGGGAGTTGAAACAGACTGGTTTTCAGCGTTGACCATGAAAAGGGATTTTCCAAGGGCTGTTGTCATTCCTGGGCCCTTGGGGAAGGAGCAGTTCATGTCCTGACATCCTCTGGTGTGGGGGCACCCAGGGCCCTGAGCTGGCAACCTCGAAAAAAAAAAAAAAAAAAAAAAAATCTACTTTTTCAACCATCAACAAAATGTGATCTGCCATGAGTGCACTGTTAAAAACACCCAGTCTGAGTGGATGTGTTTTGACCCAATCTTTTATCACTAACGAGGTGAGGAAGGATTTTCCTGCCACAGGGAGCGTGCTGGGCTTTGGTGGAGGTTGAATGATTTGGTTCTTGTGACCCTGCTGGAGCTTCTCCTGCACAAAGCAAAGGTGCAGAGCAGCCCTGGGGGAGAGAGCTGGGGCCTCTGCCTGCTCAGGACTTCATTTCAGCACCATTTGGAGCCTGGAGCCCTGGAAAGGTGATGCTTGGAGCTGTCACAGGGAGCAGCAGTTAATGCTCAGATAGGGAGGCTGATTTTTCCTCTCCCTGCAGCCTGTAAGAAAATTAAATTCATGCCCAATGGGCCTAAACATTCTTGGTAGCATTGAAGTGCAAAATTGAGCTAATACCTTTCTGATGTTTAAACAAGTACTCATGATATTTTTATGCCCATCAAGGAGCAGCTCTAAAGCTTTTGGAGCTGCCATTGCAAACCAAAAGGGAGGAGAGAAATAAAGGGAAGGGGAAAAATCTCTTTATGGGTCATGGGGAGTTCTCTGGATAACAGAGACAGGCTGGAATGCCAGAAGGGATCTCGAAGCTTCTTCCTCTGCTGCACAATCCCCTTGTGGGGCCCTCGAGGCTGGGAGCTGCTGGCTCTGCTGGGGGTTCACTTTTCCCTACTGGAGCAAAGAATCCCTCTGTGAAAATGCAACAACTTCCTGCAGTTCTGAGCCAACATTCTCTAGATCTGCATCTTCAGGGAGCCCAGAGAAGCTGTGGCTGCCCCATCCCTGGGCGTGGCCCAGGCTGAATTGATCAATAATTAATCGATAATTAATCACTAAGCAAACAAGGACCATTAAAAGAGAGGGCACAAGCCAGGGAGGAAGGGAGGCTGGAAAGGTTTCAGCTCCATCCCACCTCAGCCTGTTGGAGCCCATATGGGATTGTTTGGGAGTGAATCAGGAGCAGATGGGAGCCGGGCACTGCTAAAAGACAATTCCAGCAGGAAATGGAGCTGCTGGTCCCAGGCAGCCTCCACGGGGAGGTTCAGCTCAGCTCCTGGGGTAAATCAGTCTCAGGAAGGAGGGCTGGGAGCTGCCCTGCTGCAGACCTGCTGACTCAGGCCCCGTGCAGCTCCTGCACACTGGGGAGAAATGTTTGAAGGCTCAATTGGAGCTGTTTGTTTCTCTCTTTTCTTTTTTTTTTTTTTTTTTTTTTTTTTGAGCTCTCATTAAAATAATCTGCCCTGATTGTCTGTGGGAGCTATTTTTTACTCCTCTAAACGGTTGCAGAAGACAGCAGAGATTAGGAGGAGAATCTTGGTGAGGCTGTGACTCATCAAATCCTGGCTGCCAGGGCAGGGATGGGGGAAAACCTGGTCCTGCCCTGTGGGAACAGCTTTGAGGAATTTTACCTTCATGAATGTGAGATGTGGAGGCCATCCCGTGAGAGGATGCTCTCTGGAAGGCCAGGCTTTGTCCCCTCTCCAGGGCACACCATTCATTCAGGGTGGAAAGGCCCTGCCTTCCCATGCCAGGATTTTATTCCTGCACTCAGAGCCCCACGCTGGAGAGGCTCCAGCACAACCAGCCCCGCGGCAAAGGTGTTTGGGAGGAATTTTTGGGAGCTGAGCAGTTCTATTCCAGCCACATTCAGCCTGAGAAACACCAGGAATGATGAGGAAGTGTAAATTCATTCCTCCCCTGTGGCTGCCCCATCTCCACCATCCCCGGGCATCCTGCAGTTCCTACAAGAACCATTTCAGCTCCTTTGGATTTGGGATCATCCCCTCTGGCCTGGGCACGTCCCTCAAACCCAGCCCGAGCCTGAGCTTTGCCGAGCACCCCCAGGCAGTGCCAGGGGATTCAGGACTCTGCCATTCCCAGGGAAAGGCTCAGGAATTCCTGCACACCTGGGGGACAGAGCCTGACCCCACCTGTGGGTGCTGAACTCTGAGCCCTCCCCAGACAATTCCTGCAGGAAAAGCCCAGCAGGGACTGGGATGTCCCAGATGCACCTTTGGGGCTCCCGAGGGATGACCCCAAGCTGGGTCATTTGAGTGACAAAATATCCAACAGCCTCCACCACGAATGAAAGCCCAGGGGCAGCACCTTTCACTCCTGCAGCACAAAGGATTTCCAACTCTGACTCCATTTCCCCATAAAGTCCCAGAAAACGCCTTTTGTTTCAGTGCCAGGCTGCAGAGGGGCTGTTTGTTCTCTGGCCATTTCAATGTCCCTAGCAGTGACATTTTTAAAGCTACGAGAGAGAATTTTAATTGGCTGAAATGCTGATTGCCATAACAACTGGCTAATGAACCATCTGTTAGCATATGTAATATTTATTTATACATTTCACAAACGCAGCCCAAGATCTGGACAAGGCTCTGCTGCAAGGGCAGGGGCAGAGAGGGGGCACAGGGGGGGCACAGGGGGGCTCTGGGGCTGCCCTGACCCCTCTGATCCCCCCAGAGCCTCGGGCTGCTCCCACCCAGCTGCAGTTTGGGATTTATTTTTGGGATGCATTTTGGGATTGCTGCATTTTTGGGATGCATTTTGAGATGCATTTTAGCACGTGGTTTTGGGATGCATTTTGGGATGGATGCATTTTAAGATGCATTTTGAGATACATTTTAAGATGCTTTTTGAGATGGATTTTGGGATGCGTTTTTGGGATACATTTTTGGGATTAATTTGTGGAATGCATTTTAGAGATGCGTTTCTGAGACGCATTTTAAGATACATTTTTGGGATGCATTTTTGGGTGTATTTTGAGATACATTTTTGGGATGCATTTTTGGGTGTATTTTGAGATGCATTTTGAGATGCAGTTCGTGATGCATTTTTGGAATGGGTGTTTGAGATGCGTTTTTGAGACGCATTTTAAGATACATTTTTGGGATGCATTTTTAGGATGGATGCGTTTTTGGGATGCGTTTTTGGGTGTATTTTTGGGTGTATTTTTAGCCTGTTGATGAAGAAGGCAGCGGAGAAAGCCCCGCTCCGCAGAAGTCACATGCATATGCAAAAGGCTCCTAATTGCCCCTCTTTAGAAAGGAATCATCGGGGATTTCACAAGGCACATTATAGAACCTGACGTGCTTATTTTTCCTTTTATTATGTTTGTAAGCAGTGATCCTATTGAAAGGAAAATCAAACCCTATTTTTGCCAGTCACAACCGTCTCCCTTTCTCTTTCTGCCGGCTTTATTTTATTTTATTTTCCTTTCTTTCCATCAGTTGAATAGAGCAGCATTTTCATGTGTATTAATTGCCCTGTAAAATGCCCTCGAAGTCATTAGAATTCCCCATTCAAAACTATTATCTGTGCCATTATGTCTTTGCATTATATTTATTTAAATGTGGCTCTTCTGAATTAGTTTATTTTTAACAGCTAGCCATGCCTGAAATATTGTTCCGGGCCAAGCTGTTCTCAAATCTTTATTTTATTTTTTTTTAAATGATAACTTCATAGAAACTCTTAATGCTTTATCCCAAGTGGAATCACAGTTTTAGGCGTTTAACCTTCTTTTCTTTTTCTCTGTTTTCAGAGGGTTTGGAAGTTGCCTTACAGAATTTTCCCTACAGGACTTTCTCATCCCAGAACTGGCAGCCGTGGTTCGTGGCTCTCACAGTGAGTTAAATGCTGTGATCGCAGAGTTGGTTCAGAGAAAAACTCCCCACAATTCCCTGAATGCGGGGCCAAGTTGTTCTGTTTCCTCAGAATGGCACGGTTGGATTTCCCATCCATCCTGACAGGGATTTTGGGAATATGATGGTTTTTTGGGAATATTTTTGGGAGCAGCTGGATTTTTTGGGAATATTTTTGGGAGCACTCCCTACCCTGGGAGCTGCTCTGTGGAAGAGTTTCCTGCTTGGAAGGGAAGGTCTGGAATGGGAATTTGGATTCCTGACCCATCTCCCCCACTCTGAGCAGAATTCCCAGCCCTGCCTGGCGTGGGGCTCTGTAAAATCGGGGGTGCTGGAGCCTGCGATGGTCCCTCCATGCCGGGGTCCCGTCCCTGAGGAATATCCCTGTTCCCTCCCCCTGCTCCGGGCATCATTTTCATATTTTAATGAGAGCAGCCGCTCCGCGTCTGCCTTCATTAACCGCGGCCGCAATTAGCGGGCTGTGCCCGGCCCTTTGTGCTCGCGGTTCAGGATCCATCGGGATCTGTGCCAGGTCCTGGCTGATGGCCCCGGGCACGCACGGGGGTGTGCCAGGCTGTGCCACCCCTCGGGGACCAACCTGTCCCCTTCTCCTCCGGGATAAGCGGGGATGCGCCGGGAATGGTCCCCGCCCGTTCTCCTGGCTGGGCTTTGTGCTTTGGGGGTCAAGGTTTTTAACCCCATCACGTCCTTGGCACAGCGAGGGGACAGCCAGGGGTGTTTGGGACACTTTGGGAGCGTTCCCTCCCTCCCTTGGGGCTGGGGGATACCCTGGGGTCTCCCTGGCCTAAGCAGATGAATTTATCTCCTAAAAACCAGGCTCAGCCCAATCCACACAAGTCCTCGGTTGGGATTTGGGGTGGGCCAGCTCCTCAGCTTTAAATCCATGCAAAGCCCAGGGCAGCTGGAAGAAAACCCTCACAGGGGGTGGCACGGGAGGCAAATTTCCCTGGGCAGGACCCCCTGCCCCTGCAGCCCCTTCTCTGACCCCCAGCACTGCCCATTGCTGTTCTTTAGAGCCATCCTTCCACAGAGCATCAGCAGAATCTCCCCATTTTAATCCCATCCCTCAGAAGATTGCTGTGAATATCTGAGAGCCAGAGCAGCTCTCAGATCCTATCTGCTCTTATATCCTCCTTCATTTCCTGCACGGGGCTCGGGCAGCAGTGACCCCCACGGCCCAAAGCAGCCTGTGAAGAGATGGGCAGATACTCCTGCCACTGCCAGCACCTCCTGCTTTGCCATCCTGCCACAATTCCCTGCAATTTCCCCCTTGATTACACCAGGGCTGCTTTGTGACACCCCGAAATGCCTTCATTAGCAGAGCAGAGCACGGGGGGTTTAACCCTTGGGACAACGACAGCTCCTGGCCTGGACACACCCAGGAGTGATCCAGGTCAAGTGTCCAGCTGCCATGGAAGGATCTAAGCCCATCACCTGGGTTATCACCATCCCAAACTGGAGTTTTTTGCCACTAGATGGAGTTTGGGAAGCCCGGAGCTGACTCCCCCATTCCCAGCCCGAATTCCAGCAGCTCCCACAGCTCCGGGTGTCAGGGTTTGGGGTTTGGGGCTGTGGGACACGGGCAGGGATGGGGGGCAGCACCTGGGAACTCAAGGTTTGGTGTCTGCTCGAGCACAGCTGAAAATAAATGGCACCACCAGACAATAAATGGCACCACCAGACAATAAATGGTGCCACCACAAAATAAATGGCACCACCACCCAATAAATGGTGCCACCACACAATAAATGCCACCCCCAGCTGGTGCTGGGTCCTTCTCCAGTGCCACACGTGGCTTGGGCACAGGAGAAAGGATTTGGCACTGGCTGTGGAGCAGGGACAGCCCCAGGGGTGTCCCCAGCCTCCCCCTGCCCCAACCTGCTCTGCTGGGCCACCCCAACCCAGCAGCTGCCTCAGGAGTTCCATAAAATAATAAATATCAATCACATCGGGCAGGATATTGATCTGCAGATTTCACTGACATTTACAAATAAATGATGTATTGCAGTTTTCATTTTGCTGGCTGGGCTGACCCTAATGGCCTTTACATAATTTACTTTTGATTAAAGAAGTGCTTTGACGCAGAGAACCAAAAAAGAAAAAAAAAAAAATCGATACAATTATGAGATCAGCTTTAAAACAATGTGCTATGGCAGGGGGGGAAAAGGCAGATCCTCTGAGGATGCTCACACGGAACTGGGATGTCTGAAGACTTTTCAGAGATCAACAGATTTTCTCCTTGCTGAGGCCACACCAGGAGGTGCAGACTGATTTCTCTGAAGGCTCTGGCAGCAGGGTCCAGCCAGGTCTGGGGCAGTGTTAGAAATTCACACCCAGCACCAGAATGCAGAGGAGGAGCAGCTCCACTTTCCCCTTCCCTGAATATTTCAATATTCAGCAGGGTTTGTGATGCACACAATGGGAAACCAACCTCGTTAGAAAATCAGGGGCTGGCATCAGCTAATGCAGTGCCATATGTTCATTAAAACACCACAACGTGCAAAATAATGGTGACAGTAGGTTAAAGTCATATTCTGGTGAACAATATCCAAAAATATGATTTTTTGGCAACTGAACTGCGAGCATTATACATAATTAATGAGTGTTCTTGCACTTACTCTGCCCTTGGATAGAGGGAATAACCACAACCTGTTTGCATTTGTGAGACATGAAAAAACCCCCACGTTCACTCTCCTCCCTCCCCTCCCTGCTCAGCACTGACACACAGCTCCAACTTATTCTGCCTTCTAAGAAAAGTGGGGAGGGAAATGTGGATTTTTGGAGCTGTGAGTTCCTGAGATGGTGCCAGGATGATGGTGGATATTTGGGAATCAGGATGATGGTGGATATTTGGGAATCAGGATTATGGATATTTGGGAATCAGGCTGATGATGGATATTTGGGAATCAGGGTGATGGTGGATATTTGGGAATCAGGATGATGGTGGATATTTGGGAATCAGGGTGATGGATATTTGGGAATCAGGATGATGGATATTTGGGAATCAGGATGATGGTGGATATTTGGGAATCAGGATGATGGTGGATATTTGGGAATCAGGATGATGGATATTTGGGAATCAGGATGATGGTGGATATTTGGGAATCAGGATGATGGATATTTGGGAACCCACGTGGGCTGCCTGCCCTATTTTCCCTCCCCTGAGGTGCTTTTAGAGCTGAAAGGGAAGGGACAAAAGGCACAAAAAGATGTGAGTGCAGGTGACACGGTGGCTGTGGCACCCAGATGGGGAGAGGCAGGTGCTGCCCACGGCTCCTCCTGCTCCTTTTGCATTTTTTCAGAGAATTCCAGAGCTCAGAGGGAAAATCAACGGGGTGTGGATGCCTGGGAGGGAACCCAGCCAAAATTCACAAGGAATTGCATCTGCCATGGGTGGGCAATGGATGGAGCCTGGGAAAGTGGAGGTGGAGGGAGATTGAGGGAATTCCCAGCCCTGGGGTGCCCCTCTCCAGAGCCCCAGAGCCTGTCCTGCTCCCCAGGCAGGGAATTCCTGTTCTGTGGGAGGAGAGAGAGGATCAGGCTGGGTGGGAATGACTCTGCATCCCTCAGCTCATCCATCCCTGGGTTCTGCTGCCCAGGAATCAGCATCCTGCAAATCCTTCAGGGATGGGGAGGAAAGGCAGAGCTGTTTGTGTCCCCAAAGTGATGGGGAGGAAAGGCAGGAGATGTTTTGTGTCCCCAAAGTGATGGAGAGGAAAGGCAGGAGATGTTTTGTGTCCCCAAAGTGATGGAGAGGAAAGGCAGGAGATGTTTTGTGTCCCCAAAGTGATGGAGAGGAAAGGCAGGAGCTGTTTGTGTTCCCATTTCCCTCACCACAAGTAATGATTCGGAAAAAAAAAAAAAAAAACAACCAAAAAAACCAACAAAAACAAAAACCCAAGACAAAACAAAAGTCCCAGAACTACATCCATAAAATCAAATAAATACAAATGCAATGACTGATCTGAAGGAAAACAATCAACTGCGAGCCAGTTTATTCAATCTGCCTAATGTGAGAAGGTTGCAAACATCCCACTGTTTACTCTGACTTTTTTTTTTTTTCCCCGTTTGGCAGCAATAAAAACAAATAAAGCAGAACCACTTGCTATTCAATCTGAGGTCTGACTATACCCAGAGAACCAAAGCCAGCAGCAAGAGGGATGGAAGACATTTGGTCCAAACCCCTTTTTGCAAGGAATCCTGCAAAATTCCCTCTTTGTAAGCTGCATTTAGGAGGATTTATTTCTCATTGTGATGCCCCCCAAGATTCCCTCAGAGCCCCTGCAGAAGCTGGACCCCTGGCAGGGAGTCTGGGTAGGCTGGGTTTGGTGAGATGGGTCTGGGTAGGCTGGGTTTGGTGAGATGGGTCTGGGTAGGCTGGGCTTGGTGAGATGGGTCTGGGTAGGCTGGGTTTGGTGAGATGGGTCTGGGTAGGCTGGGCTTGGTGAGATGGGTCTGGGTAGGCTGGGCATGGTGAGATGGGTCTGGGTAGGCTGGGTTTGGTGAGATGGGTCTGGGTAGGCTGGGTTTGGAGGGTTTTCTGTCAGAGCCTGGCCAGGGAGCAGAGGAACAGCTCCTGGAGGAATTCCTCAGGCACAGGGAGTGGGAAAACAGCAGCAGGACAAGGAGCTAACAGAAAATGATGCAGATTTGCTGTTTGTTTATTTATTTATTAAAGTGGAATCTTTCCTTGGGAACCTCTCTGGGCTGCAGCTCATGAATTCCCCCTGAGCTCTGGATTCCTGGGGAGGAGAAGGTGCAGCCTTCACCAGGAACAGGGACAAGGCAAAAACTGCTGACAGCACAGCTCTGCTCCTAAACAAGGTTGTTCTAGAAGGTCTCAAAGCTCTGTTTGAATATTAAAAATATTCAACCTGTACTCACACAACCTTTACTTAAAACAAACACTTAATTTTAACATTGTTTTACAAAGATGAGACAGAAAAGAGGTTGGATGAGCAATGGGGGGTGGTGCCAGGTGTCCCTGCCCATGGCAGAGGTGGAATGAGTTGGGATTTAAGGTCCCTTCCAAGCCAAACCTTTCCAGAATTCCGTGAATCCCTGAATTTCCCTTGCACACACACCAGCCCTGCCCGTGAGCTCCCAGATGTCACAATTCCATCAGCACAAACCTCTGCCCCTGCCAGGCAGGAAAGGGGAAAAAGGAAAGGAAGAAAGGAAAGGAAAGGAAAGGAAAGGAAAGGAAAGGAAAGGAAAGGAAAGGAAAGGAAAGGAAAGGAAAGGAAAGGAAAGGAAAGGAAAGGAAAGGAAAGGAAAGGAAAGGAAAGGAAAGGAAAGGAAAGGAAAGGAAAGGAAAGGAAAGGAAAGGAAAGGAAAGGAAAGGAAAGGAAAGGAAAGGAAAGGAAAGGAAAGGAAAGGAAATCCAGAGGAACTTGTGCAGGTTCCAAATCCAAACCAGTTGGCTCTGGCTCCCAGCTCATTCCCAGTTGCAGTTACTGGCCCAGACTCCCAGAGCAGAATATTTCCACTCATTTCTGGAGCACAGAGGCTCTGCCAGCCCTCCTGAGGAGCTGCTGGCAGTCGGCAATGTCAGGGGCTCTGCCCTCCATTCTTTTCCCAATCACAACACAACAAAGGCGTTTGGATTTCTGAAATGTCACCGTGCCTGCCCCGAGCCCTGTGCAGACAAGGTAATTATCCCTCCCTGTCACCCCTGCTCCTCCAGCTTGGTTAAAATGAAGTGTTTGTAGCAGTGTGGCAGGCAGTGTCCCAGGAAATGGCTCTGAAATTCAGCTCCTGAGGGGAAAGGGGCAGCTCTGGGGACACCTGGGGACACCTGGGGACAGTGAGGGGACACCTGGGTCACTTCACTCCTCCCCAGTCGTGCCGAGCACTGGGACCCGATACCAACCATAAGTTAATGAGGCTGCTGGAAACCCCCATTTGAAAGGGAGGAGAGCTTATCTTTCATTTCCTATGATCAGTTTTGCAGCGTGTTGATGTATTTATAGTTTTAATACACACCCATAAATGCCCCCTAAGCAGGGAATATTGCACCTCTCGATTACTGTTATTGCTTTATTGCTCCTGGGAATCATAAATTAACAGCTTCCCCCAGCAATGCTCACAGGGCACAGAATTACATTACAATGTACACACACAGGAGCCTATTAAGGCATTGCCATTCCATAAAAGTCTTTATAGTTTTTAAGTGTACACCTATAAGTGTTTCAATTAAAGAACTACAAGCTCGCCTGGTAATTGCCCTCCCATTTGTGATAGGGCCGTGCAGCAGAAAGAGGAAGAAGCAAGACTAAAAGGTGGAAAATTGAGATATAAAACACTGAATATGACGCCGCCATAAAAAGAAAACCACAGGTTTAAATTACGCTGATTAGAGTCGTTTGCACGGTTTAACTCTTGCTGCCAGGAATGCGTTGTTTGTTTAACTCTGCCCCGAATCCCGGAGTTTGGGAATGCCCTGCAGTGACCACGGAGCAATGACGGAAGGATGACATCTTGTGGTAGGACGGCTCCGAGGAGCCGGGATTAATTAAATCTGCAAATGAAGCTGCAGCCAGCATCCTGCAAGGAGCCCGGGGCTGCAGGGCAAAACTTCAGGCAGCTCTGCTTGGACCCTGGGCACGGCAGGGTGCAGGGAAGGGATTGCTCAGGTGAGCTTTGGGAATTGCCTCACCTGGCAGGGACATCCCCTAAAGCCTTGAAAGAGGCTCAGGTGAGCTCTGCTGCATTTTTTTTGGGGGGGGGGGGGCTCATAACCTCAAAAGTGAGCCTGGGGAATGGCTGGAGCTGCCCTTTGGGTTCCATTGCAGCCACAATTGGGGGTTTGGGGGTTTTTAACCCCACCCTGTAACCCAGCATCTCTAAGGAGTGCACCAAGCTGAACTTGGAAGGTTCTGCAGAATTTATAAGGAAATTCATCACAGAATCACCCTGAAAACAGTCTCAGCCCCTCAGCAAACCTCATTTTACTGTAAACTTTGGAGGAAAATGGTCTTCTTTTGGTATAAGCCTGGCATCAGAACCAAAATTTGACTTCTTCCACCCTATGGAGATTCCCTGGCACCAGTGGCAGCTCCTGCAGCTCTCCCAGGTAACTCCTCAAGAAGCAGAGGAAGGGATGGAAGGGACAAGTGGGCACCCCTTGATAAGCAGCAAACATTAATTAGTGCTGGGCTACAATGGAATCCAGCTGGAATAATGCACGGAGGCCACGGGAAGAGGAAAGGGAAATTCATCATGGTTAATGTTATTACTCTGAGTGTCAGAGGAAGCTGTGATGATTTCCCACTTGCCACGGGATGGGATTGCAATGGAAATGGAATTGTGCCTGGATTGCCTGGAACATGCACATGAAGGAGAAGTGGCAGGAAGAACAGGAAAATCAGGAAAATCAGGAAAATCAGGAAAATCAGGATTCACTTCTCTTCCATGGCTGCTCAGGCACCCTGAGCTTGCAATTCCACCTTGGGAAGCCTCTGTTGGCCCAGGTGTGAGCAAGACAGATTTTAAAACCAAATATTCTGTATTTATCCTCCCTTTCTAAAGCTGGAACACTTGGGCACGTTTGGATTTAGCAGAGCAGGTTCTGGCATCCTTTTGGGATGACCCTGAAAAAACAAATCAGCTCTTGGTGGCTTTTTCTGCTCCTCATCAGACTTTTGTGTCTCGTCCTCTTCACCTACAGGTGTTGAAACCTTTTCCAGTGGAGAGGTTCAGGTGCTCATTTAGTAAAATAATATAATAGTAAAAAATAAAAATAAAATAATAGTAAAATTTCCCTCAAGTGGGAGCTGTGGTTGGGTTTGGGACTCACTGGGAGCAGCCTGTGGGCCCAGAGAGGCAGAGCAGGAATGCTGCTCCAAAGGAATCATTTATCCTCTGGAATAAAAGCTTCTCCCTTCAGAAATAACAACTCTGCCAGATCCTTCTTGATATTTCTTCACCAGAAAAAAAAAACAAACAAAAACCAAACCTCTTTCAGAGCTCAGTGTTTGTCTGGATGGTTTAAAGCATTCCAGAGCAGAACCCATCCACCAATGTTAGAGCAGCAGATTCCCTGCACAGGGAAATGTTTTCCATGGAATTGTGCAGGATTTGTCTTGTTCTTCCCCCCAGCCACTGGGTTCCAGTGAGGATTCTTTGGGAACAGAAGCCAACAGGTTGCTGTAAAATCTCCCTCATTTCCCTGCTCTGGGAGGGCAGAACTTCCAGGAGCTTGCTGTAACATTAATCCAATGCAGTGGAAGCCAGCATCACACATTCCCTTTTGAAATAAAAAGAAAAAAAAATATCTACAGGGATTTATTTTCTTTTAAAGATCTATAAATCAGCATTCATGGAAGCACTATAAATTCTAATTCTTTAAAGGAAATAGTGTCTAACATTTGCAGCTGATTCCATTCGAGTCCCACACAGCTGCTCCAGGGCTGCTTTGTCATTGAAATAAAAACTCCGAGGTTTCCATTAGCTTTAGGTCTATGAAAAGAAATACACTTATGTATCTTTTAGAAGATTCTAAATAGTTATTATTTATTTATGCAGCCCTGGAAGCTTGCTAGGCATTTCACAGGCACGCAAGGAGAGCTCACACTAAACCACAAACAAATAAATCCAGCAGAGAAGAGAAGGAGAAACAAAATTTGTGCTCTCAGTGTTGTCAGTCAGTGACACAGGGCCCCACCTCTGCCTCTTCTGCAGCTGCTTCCTCCTTTCCAGCACCACTGAGACCAAGGCAGGGTCCTCAGGGAGGACGGGGATTTCTGCAGGAAGGGCAAAGGTGAAGTCATGGGGAGGTCAATGATCAGAAAATCGGGGATTTCGAGCCCATCCCGTGCCATGGCAGGGACAGGGACACTGGGTGTGTCACACCCTCCTGTCCCCGTGCTCAGGACACTCCTCCTCTGCCATAGTGCAAATGAACAATCCTTGTTTTTCATGATTTTTCACTCCCTTCCCCATTCAACAGCTCCAGGTCTCCTCTCTGCTGTCTGCAGCCAACAAATGCAAGACAAAATTCTGGACTAAATTCTGGACTAAACTCTGGACTAAATTCTTTCCTTCTCCTCTGAAGGAGCTGACGAGAGCCAGAGTGACATTTATGGATAATTAAAGGCAGCTCTGATGAGCCCAATAGTTGCAATTTCTCTTTTCAATAGAAGAACCCTTTTAATCCAGGTCATCTTTGGTCAGCAGCTTTAGAGCTGTGACAATTTCTCCAGGAGCACTGTCAGAGGTTGTAAACTTTAATGACCTTTTACTTCCCGGGGCCTTGTTCTTCCCTAGCTGTAATTAAGCAGGGGTGTGTGTGTCTATACATTTAAAGGATAAAAAGGATCCATATTACAATAAAAATCATCTCTGTGCTCACCAGCACAAACTTCAGCAGCCCAGACTCAGCTGTGGCCAACAATCCAAGAGGAGTCATTACTGTAACTAAATTAGACCGTTTGTTTTCTTTCCCTCAAATCGAATTGTGGAGGAGCTGCTTTATTGCAAAACAGACATTAAAATTCCAGCTAGACCTCCGAGAGAAAGTAATTTCTATTTTATCAGCACTGTAAAGCTGTCTTTATGTTCTGAAGCAGGAAATATTGCAGGGATATTTATAGCTCCAGCACCAAAGCCAGTTTGAATAGAAATGTTACTGCGGTCGGCAGAGCTGTCACATTGCTCAGTGGAGCAGGGAATTTTAGTGAATTTGTGAATTACCCTTTCAGTCTTGACAAGTCTTTCAGCGAGCCTGGTGTGTGTCTGGAGCTGCTCTGTGCTTTCAGGATAATGATTAAAGACTCGGATTGCTTCAGGAGGAGATTTCCTGGTCCCTCGGGGATAATCTGTTCCCACCTCCAGGGAACCCCCAGCTCCCAAACTTTGAGTGCCCCAGCAGCTCAGCCCTGGGCTGCCCCTGCTGCTCCTCACCCAGCAGCTCCTGCAGGCTCAGCATTGCTCCAGCTGGAGCCCTGGGAAGGGGTTTGAACCCTTTAAGTGAGGCAGAAATAAGATGCACAGCTCCATGGTCGTGTTTCATGACAGGAAGAAGGAGCCAAGTTTATTCAGAAACACACTTGGGTTTATAGCAGGACTGCAACTCCCAGAGCAGAGAAAAGGAGATTGGTTCAGAGAGAAGACACCCCATGGCCAGGGCCTGGGCACACACCACAAGTTATTAATTCCTTTTTATTTTGACCAAATTCTCACCCTGGCAGAAATTCTCCCTGGCCTTGAGCTGGAGCAGCTCATGGGCTGGGAACAGAGCTGAGAAGCTCCAGCCTGGAAGATTTTTCAGGCTGTCATTTTCTGACTTTCTCAATATGTGTCCCACAACCAGGAATGCACATTCCACATTGCTGGCCCTTTTTTTCCCAAGGATTAACAACTTTTTTCCTTCCCTTGCCCGTGTGGTTCTGCTTTTCCATCTCAGCTCAGTCCAGTTCTGCCATGACCCAGCTGAGCAAACTCAGGCACGGAGGGGACAGAACCATTTGTCTTTGCAAACTTTTCTTGCCTTGCTGGCTCGGAGAACACCTTGGATTTTCCACGTGTCCGTGACCCCCCTGGCCTTTGTAATTAACCAGGATTGCAAATGGGAGAAAACCTGAAGGAAATCCTGATTAAAGCCATCCATCCTCACCCACGTGCTCGTGGGTTGTTGCAGAGAGCCTCAGCAAAGGCTCTGCAGACACAGCAGAGCTCAGCAAAAGTTCCCACCGTGCTGGAGACAAAATTCTCTTTATTGTGCTGCTGAAACACAGAGCCAGAGCCTGGGAATGTCAGGCTGAGCCCCCACACCTGGCCCAGGTGTGCATTTACCTGGTTCCTGAGCAGCTCTGGCCAGAATCATGAGAGCCCTGGCAGCTCTGAGCAGCTGATCCTGCCTGTCCTGCTAAAACCAGCTCAGAGCTCAGGCAGGCCCAGGTTTGTGTCTCCAAACCCCACACTGGGCTCTGCTGAGGGAAGATTGAACAGCAGAGAGGAGGAAAATCCCTTCAGGGTTGTAGGGACTGGGGGATTGTGTTTGGAGTGTCAGTGAGTGAACAGATCCTCACAGGGCACAGCTCCAGCAGTAAATGTTATTGCTGATGGGTTTCCACTTTACTCTGAGCTCGATCTTTTGCCTGATTTGATTTTTGTTTCAACTTGCCATTTCCCTCCTTTCGCCTTTCATTCTCCTGCTTCTTTTTCATCATCACTCTCTTCCATAAATCTGTGTTTTCCCACCCCTCTTCACTGTCAGCTTCACTTCAACCCTAAAATTCACCTGCATTTTCCAAATCCCACTAAATCTTAGTCCCACCAAAATCACCTGTGAACCACCCTCCCGTCCTGTTCTCCCAGATATTTGGGTTGGTTTGGGTTTTTCTACCTTATAACGCTTTTTCTGTTATCTATTTATGCCACATTTAATTGCTGATTAACCTCCCAGACCTCACCCAGCTCTCCCTGGAGCCTCTGAGGGTCCCCAGTGCCATTTTCAGGGGCTGAACAAGGACCAGGTTTGTACCTGGGGGTGTCAGGGCCATGCAGGGCTGGGGGTGCTTGTCTGGGGTCCCTGCACAGTTCATGCAATCATCCTGCTGGGAATAAAATCAGGAGCCTCTCCTGGATGTGCTTCCCGAGGCTGCTGATAATCATCAGTTGTTTGAAAGGAATTAGCTGGCTTTTCATTCTCTGCCTCTTCCCATCTCCACTCCATGAATTTTCTCTTGTGTTTAGCAGAGCCATTTATAAAATCCACATTCCTATTGATTCCCAAGGAGAACGAACATTAATGTACTCCCATGTCCGTGCCTGTTCTCCCCCACATGGCCAGGAAAGATTTATATGATTTTCTGGGTGTGCTGCTGCCCTGCAATCGAGTCAACAATCAAGTCACACTAAATTAAACACGGATATATTTCTTCTCCTGGCCTACCCGAGGATTCCCTGCCAGGCTGCCCCTGGGGAAGGCAAATCCCTCCCTCAGGTCGGGGAAAAGCCAAATTCATTTGGAGCAGAAGGGAATTGGTGTCCAGGGAAGGCCTGAGCACTGAGCAGTGGCTGCTCTGGGTGTTTGGGGTTTCTGCACCTGAACACAGGCAGGGATGTGCAGATACACAGGGCATGGAATCAGGGGAGGGACCTTAAAGCTCAGCTGGTTCCAACCCCAAAACCCAAATGTGCACATAGCTACGTGTGATGGGAGGGACAAACTCATCTGGGAGGGTGCCAGGCCAGGCTGGAGCACCCTGTGGAAGTGTCCCTGCCCATGACAGAGGGTGGAATGGGATGGGATTCAAGGTTCCTCCAACCCAAACCCTTGTGGGGTTCCCTGTGAACATCCAAACTCCTTCACCCACTCCCCTCATCCTTTGGGAGCTCTTCCTCATGAACAGTGACCAGGAGCTCTCTGCTTCCCACCAAGCCCTGCCACAGGAAAACCTTTGGGGAAGGAGGAATGGAAGATGTCACAAAACATCTCCAGATCAATTGCTGCAATTATTCCTTGCATAATTCCCCAGCCAACCCTTTATTCCCAGGAAAGGCTCTTCTGAGGCCAACCAGAGGCTCTCCAGCTTTAGGATTTACAGCTGATTGCAGGAAGAAGATTTAGGGTTGCACCCTCAGGAAATTCATCTGTAGATGGTGGCGAAGATAAAGAAAAATATAAAGGACATTAAGATTAAAAGAGCTTATCTGCTGCTCATTACTGCTCCATCCATTTCCAGGGGAGCTGTGACAACCCAGCCTCGATGGCTGCACGCACAGAGCCCCTTGTCCCCCTCTCCAGGGTGACATTTACAAAGTGCCAGGCACGGGAGGGATGGAGCAGGGAGCACAGCCCCATCCTCGCTGCATTAATTCAAGGTTCTGCCAGGGGAAGGGATAACAAAAGGGACAGGAGGGTTCATAAGCTCATAAATATGTGACAAGCAGTCTTGTCTTATTGCTGCTTTTAGCAGCCTGTGGAACAGCAATTGATGGTGTAATAGACTCCCAAACACACCGAGCCCATCTCCAGCTCTCTCGTTTTTATCAGACCTCATTTCTATGCTGACAAAAAAAATTATCAGCGGAAGGCAAAAACGGGAGCTGTTTGCTACAGCATTAATTTTAAACATCTGGAATGGGCTATAATGTATGCAGATGTTTTGTAATGGAGACAGGTTACAAGGAAAATCAAATCCATCGCGTGTTGCCTCTGCTCGTTAATATAAATTGACATCTGCTGAGTCTGGAGGTGAGCTCTGTGTTCTCCTGCCATCCAGGCTGGAATAATGCTCCATCTGCTGTGCTAATGCAGCTGAACATCCCTGTCCCTTAAGTCATCCTTGATAGGAACAGACCTGGAAACGCTATTCCAGATAATACCAGGGTTATATATTGGCCTGATCTAAATATCTTTTCCAGCACGTGAAAAACTGCTGAGAAATATCAGCTCAGGCTGCTCCAGCCAAGCTGGGAAATATCTCATCCCCACAAAACTTCCACGTTCAGACACTGAAGGTAATTTGGGATTTATTTCCAGAGGAGTTATTTAGTAGCAAACAGTTGGAAGCTGTGCTCACAAGTCCAGGGATAAAATTCTGCTCCAACCTGTTAAAGTCACTGGGCCGTGATGGGCAGGGTGGGCCCAAACGAGGGATTCACACACGTGGAGAATTTTTTTTTTCCATGGATTTCTGACAATGGATTTTTTTTTTTTTTTTTCCCCATGGATTTCTGACATTTCCAGAGTGGTTTGTGGTGTTCAGCTGAAAACTGGGCCAGCAACAGCAGTGATAAGGAAATTAAAAATAATCAGATTTGACTAAATTCGCTAAAAATGAGAATTAAAGGAGCTGAATTTTTCGTGTTTGAGGCAGGGACTTCCTGATTTCAGAATTGCTGGCATTTCCCCAGTTCAGAACTGGTCCAGAACCCTCCAGACTCTGGAGAGCCCACCATGGGATCCTCCTCCAGACCTGGGCTTCCCATCAGTGCTCCCCTCAAAAAACACCCCCCAACTCAGAGAAACTTCTGGAAATATTTCCAAAGGACAATCCCCATTTGAAATGAGCACTGCTTTGGGGAAAGGAACAGGAAAACCAGAGGGGAACAGGGAAGCACAGCTCTGACATCCCAGGATTCCCTTTGTTTTTATTTTTTGGAAACCTCTCCAAAACCACACAAACCCTGTCCACAATCTCAAACATCACCGTGGTTTTTTCTCCTCATTTGCTTTTAGAAATTGTTCTCTGATTGAATCCCCGGGGATGCTGAAGGCAGGGAAATGTGCTCTGCATGCTGAAATCCCTAAATAAGAGTGTGGGGAGAAGAGGAGCAGCCCCACTCCCACGGGAGGAATTGGGTCACATGTCAAACATTTCCAAACACAAGGGGGAAAAAGAAATAAGCTCAAGGCAACTCCTGGAAAAAAAGAACCTTTGGGGACTCAATGAAAAATTGCCACCAAATGAAAGCATTACAAGAAAACAGATGGAGAATAAGAGAGGAACATCAAAAAAATCAAATGACATGTTTAAAAGGGCAAAACATCAATACTCCCCAGAGAACTGATAAAATGTGTCATTTGAAAGGATGCTGTAAAGCAAAGAAATCATGAAATGCATCATGACTATGAAAGGGAATAAGAGAAAAAAAAAAAAAAAAAAAAAGAAAAAAACCCCAGCACCTGCATTTACCTTTATAGATGGTTTCAGCAGGCAGGAAATTAGATTTGATTCCAGGCTGGGTGTAGATCTATGTAAATACATAAAGGCAGATGCATTGCTGCTCACAAAAGGGTTGAAGTCATTAGAGGATGTCAGGATGTGACACAGGAGTAGTGGCAAGGTTTCTTCAATTACCTCCATAAAAGTTCCAGGAGTGGCTGTTGGTGCTGAGAAATCCCCAAATCTGAATTTCCTGGGTTTGTTTCCTTCTGAGCTGGGGGTGCAGGAGGGGGGTGGACTCTCAGCTGTGAATCCACAGGCAAATTGAATATGAAAAGCAATTAATTAAAGCATTCTGATCATTAAATCCAATCCTGGTGTTTACCCACAGGATCAGTGTGAAGATGCTCTGACCACATTATCCAGAGTTGAAGAAATGAGACCTGAGACGTTTCAAATATGTGCAAATTTACCTTTTTTTTTTCCCTGCTAGAGGGATTAATTCTTTCATTTCTTCTGTGTGCAACACTCTTAAACTGAATCCTTCACGGGAAAAAATGAGGGCAGCTTAGGAATTAAGGCTGGCCTGTGATGTCGAGTGCAGCTCTGTGTTCATCATCCTAATTTATGTCATCAGGACCTGCAGCTACTTCATTAATCAGTTGCAACAGGTGCTAAGCAGCAGAAATGAAGTATAAAATCATGTTCAAATGTGGATATTCCCCACTCCAGGTGGGAGGGGAAGTTCAGAGGAGCAGGGTTTGACTCCACAAGCCAATCCCTCCCATTGCAGGGACAGAACTGCAGGGGAGCAAAAGTTCCTGCCCAGAGCAGCTGTGGATGCCCCTGGATCCTTGGGATGTCCCAAGCCAGGCTGGAGCAGCCTGGGACAGTGGAAATGTCCTTGCACATGGCAAGGGTGGGGTGGGATGTGATAATGGGATAGGGATGGGAAAATGGGATGGGATGGGATAATGAAATGGGATAATGGGATGGGGATGGGATGGGATGGGAAAATGGGATGGGATGGGGATGGGATGGGATAATGAAATGGGATGATGGGATGGGATAATGGGATGGGGATGGGATGATTTTTAAGGTGCCTTCCAACCCAAACCCCTCCCTGATTCCAGGACAGAGAAATCCAAAGTCTTTGAAGCTGCCCAGACAAAGCTGCCTGGAGCTGCTCTGCACAGAGCAGGGAGGGAAAGGCAGAGTGAGGCCTCATTTATTTCAGTTTTTCCCTCTAATCACAGGAGAGGCAGAGTTTGAATGGAAATCAGCTGCAATCCCTGCACAGAGGCAGGACCAGGGATGGGCTCAGCCCCAGGCCAGCCCTGCTGCAGCTTTCCAGGGACTTTGATAAACCCCACGTTTGGATGCTCAGCTCATGCCCGGATTAAGGGCTGGGATATGTGGCAAACAGGAAGGTTTAGGTGGATTGCAAACAAATCAGACACAAGTATGGAGTCTTCGTGGAAAATGAGCTGTGCCTGCTGATAATGCAGCCGGGCAGCAAACAAAGGGGAGCAGCAAGAGCAAATGAAGGACTCGGAGTTCACATCCAAGGCAGGGAAAATGGCAGTGGGAAGGACTGGAATCTGCATCCTTTCGGGAAAAAAAAAAAAAAACAAACAACAAATAACAATCAGGAGCTGTGGATTCTGAGGCCAAACACTGTCCATGCAATCAGGGAGGAGCTGCAGGAACGAGAGCCACTTTTCTCACTTCACAACTATTCAATGAGATGCCTTCCCCCCTTTTTTCTTTTTTTTTTTTTTCTTTTTCTTTGGGTTCCATTTGTTTTCAAAGAAAGTAGATGGAAATGTGGCTATAATTTTGGAATAATTGCCTGCAATCCATCGGTCACAGAAGAATGAATCACAGCCATTTTCTCTTCGAAATTTCCTGAGTGGGTTCGCAGCTGGCAGGGCTGGGAGCAGCACAGGATTCATGGAGGGATCTGCTCCCACAGCTCCTCTGCCTGGACAGAGCAGGATCTGGCACAAAGGGAGCAGGAGAACACCCCAGAGCCGTGGGACACAGCCTGGAGGGGCTGGGGTGATGGGCACCCTGCTCAGAGCACCCCACTCCAGCCATGGATCCGTGCCAGGCTCCAGCTCCAGGCTGAGCTCCCTGCAAGGTTTGGTTCTCCCTGTGCCAGGAAAAGGAAAACCTCATCCTACAGTAAAACCTCACTCAGCTCCTAAGATTTAATTGTGTCTCCACCTCAATCCCAGCACTTGTTTCCAGAAGTGTTCCAGGGGTTCAGAGCCCCAGTTATCCTGATTTTCCCAGTTACCCTGCTTTTCCCAGTTATCCTCCTTCTCCCCAGCTATCCTGCTTTTCCCTGGCCTGGCTGGGACTCCTCCCAGGGAATTTCTGATTCCAGTCCAGCACAGGGAGCAGAGGGAAGAGTCTCCCCGAGCAGCTCTGGATGCCTGATGGGGATCCCTGATCCCTGTGCAGCCCCAGGAACCCAAACCCCTGCAAGGCTTGAAAGCTCAAGATGAGCTGGGAGTGAGGGACCAGGGCTCTGTGGTGGCACTGCTGCCTGGATCTCCACGTCCCACAATAGATGAGAGGTAAAACTCATTTTGAACCAAACCATCAGTGTGGGAATGTTTCACACTGAAAAGGCTGCTCCTCACACCTCCCAGAGCAGAGCTGCAAGTCCCAGCCATAACTGCAAGGATGTTTTAGAGGGGGATTTACACACCTGGACCACAGCTCCAACTCCAACGTGCACTGATCCATCATTTATTGACTCAGATGAGCAATCCCTGCCCAACTGCTGCTGCTCTGCTGCCTGAAGCGCCCTTTGCCTCTGAATTATTGAAATGCAGGAAGTTCTGAATCAACTGACAAATCTGAAATGCTGCAGGCCTGCACCTCTGGGTCTGCATCTGCTTTTTAGGCCAAGCTCACCTGCCAAGGAAATGGCAGCATTGGAGATAAGATAATGAGGCCAGGTTGGAAAATCAGGAATTCTAGCAGAGATCTGTTTCACTATAACTGATTCGTTTCCAAGAAAAGCCTTGATTTTTACATATTAAATACACTTTAAATAAATTAAATTTACATATTAAACACATAGTAAATATTACATGGTAAATATTCCCTGGGAAAACAAACACCCCCCCAGATTCTGACTGAATTCACATGGTTTTTTCCAGGGCCAAAGTTCCATTTTATTCACCATGCCTGCTCCCCTGGCCCTGGGAGTCCATGAGGAATTCCAGGGATGATGAATTCCAGGGATGAGGAATTCCAGAGATGAGGAATTCCAGGGATGAGGCACCTGGGTCCCTCAGCTCCCCATCCCTGCTGCCCCTCTGCTCGTGTGTGTCTGACTGATATCCTGGATTACAGAGCTAAGAATTAATTCCAGCAGCACAATTCCACCACATAAACTGTGCTGCTTGTTTTCAGATGCCATCATTTAGAGAATGTTCAAGGGAATTGTAAAACAGGATTCACTTTATGATGCGGATGAAGCCGGCGCTGAATTCCAAATGAGCTGGGTGCCACATGCTAAATTGTGTCAGCAACACCTCAGTGAGCAGAAATATGAGCTTTTCTCTGTCTCTGAGACACCTCTCCTGGAGTGATCCATGGAGTGGCATCCTTATCAGCCCAGACAGAACAGAGTAGATTTGATGACAAATCTGTCACTTGAGCAGGGTTTGAGCTGCGTTTGCAGCAGGTGGAACGGGGCTGTGGGCTCAGCTCAGCACTCGGGGCTGGAGTTTAGACGAGGCATTAAACCCACCTGGATTTCCCATCCCTGCATTAAACCCACCTGGATTTCCCTTCCCTGCATTAAACCCACCTGAAACCCCCACTCAGTTTGGAATCCAAGCGTCCTGGGGGTCTTGGCGACAGGAAAGAAGCAATGAAAGGCCAATAAATAACCTTGGGTGGCCCCTTTAGCCTTTCCCAGGCACAGACGCTGGGACCCTGCACAGAGCAGCTCAGGGATCAGAGCATTTCCCACACCGTGCTGTTTGCAACCTTCTCTATATTCAGAAGGAGATGGAGCCTAAGTGCTAAACCCAGGATTAGCTCCAAGCACCGGGGCTGTGTTTGCTCAAAGCCCTCCCAGGAGCTCAGGATCTGTGCCCTGCTCAGCTGAGCAGAATCCATCCCTGTGCTCCCGGATCTGAGAGCGAGGTCTCACTTGTGGAGTTTGTGCAGCCAGCCATGGAAGGAAATAATAATCGTAAAATAATGCCACCAAAGTGAGAGATTTTCTCAGGAAGGCTTCAGCCTGAAGCAGCAGACACAGGCAGGTGATAAAAGCAAGGTGCTCTCATGTGGCTTCTGTCCCCTCTGCAGTTGGACAGAGCAGACCCAGCACAGAGATGGGAGCTGCTTGAAACCTCCCCACCACTGCCTCATGCCTGATGTGTCACTTGGGCTTTACCCATGGCAGGGCAGGCTCTTAAAACAACATATTTTATTATCTCTCAATAAAAGGCAGTGTGGTCAAAACAGCACCTGCCGGCTTGCAGGCCAGCCCGGGCTCCAATCTGTCTGGTATTTGTGTTGGGATGGAGATGGGATGGGAGGAGACACAGACGAGCTGTGCTGAGCACCCAGACTGCGAGATTTGATGAGAAATCCTCATTTCCAGGGGCAGCTCTGCTGGCCCAGCCCAGCCTTGCAAAACAGAAAAGCCTCGGGGAGGAAAAGGATGAGGGAAAATATCGCTGGGGAGGCTGCAGATGGAGCCAGGGCTGTGCCAGGACTGGGATTCCTCCATCCCCAGCTCCGCAGCCAAACTGCTCCGTTAACCCTTTGTGTGTCCCTCGGGGATGGGGAAAGGGGCACTGCAGGGAAGGACATTGTGGAAAATGAGTGTACCTGGGTTCATCCTGCCCTACAAACCCTGCACTAAACCCAGAGGGATGCTGTGCCTGACCCCACAGCTCACCCAGGGCTCTGCTGGCCCTTTCTGACTCAGTTTTTGCCACTCTGATGTGTCCACAGCCCCCTGCACCCTCCCTGTTATCCTCAAGAACATTTCTAGCAGGACTCTGCAAACCCCAGCCAGCGAGACTGTGAATATCTCAAACTTGTCATGTTCAAAAGCTTTATTTATGTCAAAAGAAAAAAAAAAAAAAAAAAAAAAGTCTCATTTAGTGCAGGGTTTGGTGACAAGCTCTGGTGACAAGGCCCAGTCCTTGCCAGGAAAACACTGATGAGGAAAAGCCTCTCCCAACTTCCCTGGAGCTCAGCAGTGCAGGCTCTTCCTGCAGGAATGTCAGTGCCAGCTGTGAGCAGAGCTGTTACCGTGACAGGGGTTTGATCTGCACAGAAATCCTCGAGTCTGCCTCCAACACAAGCGATGATAAAACAAAACTGAACCTTTCCCCCAGCAAAAGCCAAGTGGGTGCTGCTCAGAGCTGCTCCTGGCTCTACCTTGCTCTTTTTAATCTAAAATTAAGTGAAGCTGGGACAATTGGGACCCCAATCCTTAACTCTTTCACCTCCCTTGGGGATCCCAATCCAAGTTTTGACATGACAGCACTAGAAAAGGCCACCAGCACCTCAAAAAATCCCAATTTTACCTCAGTGCCAGCCCTGT
Organism: Sturnus vulgaris; assembly: GCF_052056855.1. Lineage (NCBI taxonomy): Eukaryota > Metazoa > Chordata > Aves > Passeriformes > Sturnidae > Sturnus > Sturnus vulgaris. The sequence continues at coordinate 5,792,275 of NC_142271.1, forward strand.
CCCAGCTCCCCCTGCCCTCCACCCCAAATTCTGGCAGGACCCTCTGCCCTTCCTTTATGCTCCTTCAGTGACACTAACGAGCACGCTCAGAGGGGGACCTGTGCCAATTAACAACTGCTCGTTAGCTTAATTAGGGGACACATGTTTTCAGTCACAGCTGAGAATGGGGAGGGATTGAGGAATTGATTGGGAGCCGTGCACAGCGCCCCTGTCAGTGCAGGGAATTTAATTTGGCAGCTCTGGTCAAAGGAAGAGCAAAGGTCTGCCCTGGCTTTGGCTGAGAGCTCACCAGAGGGATGGAGGGGACACCCACAGGGACATCTGCCCTGGGGTGCAGGACACGGGGAAATACAAAACCAGCACCACGGGATTAATTCTGGGACTGGCATCAGATATTTTACAGCACAAACGTGTCCCCCCCAGCAGCCACCTGAGCCAGAGCTCTGGGAAAGGAGCTGCAGCTGCCTTTGCTTTTTCACCAGGGGATGTCCTGGGTCACAGCAGAGGGGTGAACACAGCCCCTCCAAAAGGGCTCCATCACAAACAGAAATGGGAAATTTCTGCCTCAAACCCACAGAAATCCTGACAACTCGGAGCCTCTCCATGCCCTGGGTCAGCAGCTCTCACTCCCCCTTCACTGGAGCCCCCGATTTCATTTAATGGTGTGACTGAACACGTTCCCTTTGTCATCCCACCCCGACCTTGCCTCTGAAAGCTGGAACACCACGTTCTGCAGCATTTGCACAATGCAAGAAACGATGACATTTAGCAGCAATCACAGAGCCGGCAATGAAAGCCCCAAGGTCTCTGCAGCAGGAACGGAATTTATGCAAGTGCTGCCATGAGTGGCTTCAGGCAACACAAACAAAAACTGAACAATCACCAGTGAGGTGACAAAGGGAGGTCACCTGTGCTGGAGCCTGCCCCACGCTGCCTCTAGAACCAAACTCCAGATTTGCATCCAGCCCCCAGTGCTGCCTCTTCACTGAGCAGATTAAACACCTTCCCCAAATTTAAATCCACCTGGAAACCAACCACACCCCAGGCATCCATGGCCTGGCCTGTGTGTGGCATTTCCACTCAGCACCAGGACCTGGCACCATTTGCTGGACACTGGAAAGCACTGGGCAGATTTTGGGTAGGAGAGGTTTGAGTTTTGACCAGCCCTGGCCCAGGTCTGAGTTTTAACCCTCCCCAAAGCCCAATCCCATTCTGTTAGCATTGAAACACACAATTACAGAATTATTATAGGCAGGTGCTTTATTGAAGAGCTCTGGGAATCAGGGGTGCAAACCCAAATCTGACTCTGACCTGGATCCCACATGGACATGTTTTTATTCCCTTTTTGTTCTATAACTAACTATTAATTATTAAACCCATATTGTTCTATTGTATGCATTGATCTTATCCAAGCATGAATTCTTGTCATTTTCATTAGGCCCCCCAAATATCCTTCCTCATGATTCTTATTTTTACTATTAAACAATAATTACATTAAATTACCAAACAATCATTACATTTAACAATCGTATCATTTATCACATGATGATTATGCAGGTGGAGCTTCACATGATCTAGAAAAGACAAAACTCAATATTCATTCCCTTTCCCATCCCTACCAGACCCAATCCTCCTTTCCACCCCCTGAATCCATTGGATGCAATTCCCATGATTTTAGAAACATTTTTAACCCTGTGCTATCAATTCCAGACCCCGAGCTGAGCAACATTCAAGGAAACAGAATCAGCAGAAGCCAAGGCAGCTCTAATGGCTTTCATCTGTTACTTTTGCCTTCTCTCACTGCTCTAAACCCGTGTTTTTGTAAGAGAGGAGCTCAACATAACTTTCTTTTCCTTCCCAGATTTATGAGTAATACGCAGCAAATTGGGCAGATCACTCATGCAAACAGTAGCTCTCCAATCCTCAGCAACATTCATCTCCAATAAAAACGGCATGTGGAATTTTTTAGAAATGTCTCAGCCTCGCTATTGATTTCACCTTTAGAGGAGCAATTAGAAGATATATTTGTGATGTCAGTGTTGGTGTTAATGAAACATCTCTTTCCCTACTCAATATTCTGCTTATTTTCTTGGATACAGAACCTGAAGGAAGTTAAAGCCGTGCTGCAGGACGAGCTGAGGGATTACAAAACACAAAATCTTGTTCAATTCAGGCCACAAAGGCCAGGAAGTCAAGGGCCAAACGAGTCCATAAAAACAGGTGAAGGAAAAACAATGCACTGGGGGAAGCCACAGAAAAGTATTCCTAATTTTTTTTTTTGAGTCTTCTGGGCAATACTGGATCAGTAGGACACCAGGCTGAGGGGCTTGGAAAGGAGCTCACTGGGAAAGGCACAAAGTGAAATGGAATAATTCTTATGAAGAATTAAAATAGTTTAAATATTTATGGAATATGAAATAATCACTGAAAAGATTAAGAAAAAGAGGGAAATTGTTATACAAATAAAATGTCTACAAACAAACACATTTCTTGATGAAATGAAAGGATTATGGCAAAGCTTGCCTGTGGAAATTGATAAAAAGCCTTACTCCCAATTTTCCCTGAATCCGTTAAGAGCCAGCCATGTGGAGAAATTATTAGCAGCTGTAATATCTCAACCTGTATTTTTAATCATTCATTCAAATAAATGCAAAGCAGATGGAGTGGACCATATTTTTCCTAAATCACACACATTAAAATATGTGACTGAAGTTTTTGAGCTTGGAACCAAAAATGTGCTGCAGCCACAGCCCCAAGTCCCACATTCACCACCCAAATGTCCCAAATCAGGGGCAGGTGCAGCAAGGTCAGAGAAACACAAAATCCTGGAATGGTTTGGGTGGGAAGTGGCTTAAAAACCCCCTAAAGATCCCCTAAAGATCCCTGAATTGCAGCCCCTGCCATGGCAGGGACACTTCCACCACCCCAGGCTGCTCCCAGCCCTGCCCAGCCTGGCCTTGGGCACCTCCAGGGCTGGGGCAGCCACAGCTGCTCTGGGAATTCTGTGCCATCCGTGGCACATCTGGAGTGGCTCCTGTGATTATTAAAAATCAGCTGGCACGGCCTAAATTCGGGAGAATGTCTCCCCTGGAAGAGGTGAGGCTTTGGAGCAGGGTGCCAGGGCACTGGTGGAGTCAGGGGATGGGCACAGGTGGCACTTTGGGCACGGTGGCATTTGGCCAAGGGTTGGGCTGGATGACCTTGGAGGTCTTTCCCAACCTGAACCTGTGTGGAATTCTGTGAAATGCAGGCTCAGGCTGTGTGGGGATGTTTGCTGAGGCTGCTGGAGCAGAGCCATCCATGCTCCCCTCCCCACCCTGAGCATCCCTGGCAGCTCTGTCCAAACCCTCCTGCAGCTCTGGCAGCTTTGGGGCTGTGCCCATTCCCTGGGAATTCCCTTTTCCCCACACACAGGGGTCAGACAAAGCTGTTGCATCTTCCCCTGGATGCTGGGCTCGATGTGCAAAGTCAGAAGTGAGCAGTGGTCGTTGTCACACCATGTGGGACAAACACACTCAGACCCCTCCATCTGAGGGATTCATTTGGGAGCTTCGGACTAAAGGAGAGGGAGGTTATTTTTTCCTACGTTTCCGAGCTATTTAATGATCAGAAACTCAAAATTTCCACTTCAAATGTTAATGGCTTTGCTTTCTGATTTGCAGAAATTGCCATGTTGATACGCTAAATGGTGAGCGCTGAGTGGTGAGAGATGAAGATGTGCACTGTGAAAAAATGAACTCAGATGGGGAGGCTGTGCTAAAAAAAATGAGTTTGAAGGGAAAAAAAAATAAGTTTCCAGTGAAAAACAAAATTAGACATGCCACAATATTTCCTGCTATTTCTATCAGAAAAGCCACATAGACTCAAAAATGGTTCAAGATTCACTGATGATCTCTTTGCAAGGAAAGACTTCTCAGTGAAGACCAGAGTGCTTTTCAGCACAGTGCTGCTCTTTCAATTAAAACTTCATCCTTTATCTAATCTAATTCAATATATGTTATAATCTAAGCTGTCCCTGGTACTTATTTCAGGATCCTTTTCAGAGGAGTCACTGCTCTCCTGCTTCACCCCAAACACAGATTTTCCCTCCCTGTTGGAGTGGGCTTGGGTTCGTTGGTTTTGGCTCTGTTTGCATTAACTCCTGCAAACAAAACCAAAGCTTTTTTTTCCCCTTTCCAGCGCATTTTGCTCCGTTTTCACAGCTACAAACCCCACAGAGCAGCAGCGCTGCTGCCCCGGGTCAGGCTCCTCCAGAGCCGCCTTCTCTCCTTTTGCAATCCTCCTGCAAACATTTCCATCTCCAAACATTTTCCCCCTGGCCAAACAATGGATTTTTTTTATTTTATTTTATTTTATGTTTTCCAGGTGAGTCCGGGGGGAGGGCAGGCCCTGGCAGCCTTGCAGGGTGTGATGAGAGAGGTTTGGTCAGGCTGGGCCGTGCTGGGAACAGACCTGGGATAAACCCCCCTGGTTATTCCTGCAGATTGCAGGCAGCTCCGAGCACGGCCCCTGTGCTGGGATAAATCCACGGGCAGGCAGCCAGAGGAGCTGTGATAGCGAACACTGACTGAGAATCTGCTCTGCTGTTTCCAAATAAATGAAAAAACCACCGACAGAAGGTTGGCTACGTGCGTGCGGGGAGGGAGCCGGGAGCAGATAAATCGGGAGGGAAGCGCGAGGTCTGCAGGGGTTTGTGATGGATTACGTTGCATGTTTGAACATAATACACATTAAGGCTGCAGACACTGATGCTTTGAATGGTGTGAAATTCCATCTAATGTGGGTTGTTTGCCTGACACAAACATGTTTAACACGAGACGGAACAAAGGCGAGAAAATCACAGCAGAGTTTCTGAGTGATGCTCGGGAAATTGTTCGCTCTTCCTCTCAGCGCCCAGTTTGGAAACGCTGCCTCTCCTGCAGCCCCACGCCTCTCCCCACTCAGGAGTGGGTTTGTAAATAATTCAGAGCAAAAAAACAAGCACCAGAACTCGGCACAATAAAAATGATGTCTCTATCCAGAGCCGAGGCGCCACTTAAGGAAGACAGATGGGAGGATGCTCCGTGCTCTGCTCAGCAAACTGCAGGGATGGGGACAGGAACAGCCTGGAAAGGGAGCACAGGGCTGGGGCTGCTGTACCCTGCCCCTGACAGAGATGCAGGCACAAGTAATTCACTGTGAAATGGCAGCTTGGAGGGGGAAGGAAAATAAACACAGCGAGGGAGCTGAGACTCTTTAGCAGCCCAGCCTCAGGATTTTGTCATTAATGACCAGAGAGGGCCTGGCTGGGGCAGAGGCTGAACAACAGCCTGGGCTGTGGGGCTGCAGCTCCAGGTGACATCAGAGCCAGCACTGCACAGGGACCCGGTGAGGGATGGGGCAGGCAGGACTGGGGTGAGGGATGGAGCAGAGAGGAATAGGGTGAACAATGGGGCAGACAGGATTGGGGTTGAATTGAATTGAATTCCCCAGAGCCAGGGAGGAGCTGGGGTCTCAGCAGCCCTGCAGAGATGTTCCTGGTGCAGCCCTGCACCCCATTTCTTTCGATTACTGCCCCAGCTCTGCAGTCTGGGGTGACTCTGTGTGGTTCAGTTGTGGAGGGAGCTGCAAGTCCCAGCAGCCACAGATCTCCCAAACCAGAAACTCCTTGGCAGCCAAGCCTCAGACCCAACATGCTGCAATCCTGACAATGTAAACTCTTATTTCAGTGCCAAAATGGAAACTGAGCTGTTTAGGAGAGCTTGTCTTTGAATTTTGAGTGTTGAAAGTTCGGTTTCCAACATCCCTCAGACTCTGGCCTTTGGTATTTTGCTTTTGGAAACCAAACAAAGCCCAGCACCCCCAGAACGTCCCAGGCTGCCTTAAGGTTGGAGCATAATTTATAAATATTGATTGTGTGCTGGAGGCTCAATCTTGCGAGGTGCTGAGTACACACACAGCTCTGAGTGCCCTTTGGACAGCCTCAGAGAAAGCCCCTTGATAAATGCACAACTCAGTTGTTCCAGCAGCAGGAAGTGCCAAGTGCTGTTATTGTTCTGTCCCTTCAAACACAAGAGCAGATTTATTTGGAAAGCACACACATAGTGGAAGTTGCAAGGTAGAGGTAAGACATTAATTATGTCTCAGCATGAGAGCTCTGACAGATTATGGGCAGACTAATTAAAGGCTTTAATTAAAATACATGGTCTTTGCAAAGCTTGGACTAGATATGGAGGAGCTGGCTCTGGGAAGGTTGGAAATCACCTTAATGAAGGTATCCAGCACCAGAGGAGGTGTCAAATGGGCAGTGCCCACTTTGATCTGCATCACGAGATCATCAGGATATTGGTGTCTGCTGGGGTGGGAGTGGCTGATCCCAGAGCCCAAAGGGGATCCCAGAGCCCAAAGGGGACCCCAGATCCTAAAGGGAACCCCCGAACCTAAAGGGGACCCCAAAGCCTAAAGGGGCTACAAGAAGTTCTGCACACTTCCCACGAGGGCGTGGACTGATAGGAAAAGGGGAATGGCTTAAACTGAAGGAGAGCAGATTTAAGAAATCCATCCCTGGAGGGTGGGCAGGGCTGGCACAGGGTGCCCAGAGCAGCTGTGGCTGCCCCTGCATCCCTGGCAGTGCCCAAGGCCAGGCTGGACACGGGGGCTGGAGCAGCCTGGGACAGTGGGAGGTGTCCCTGTGTCACCAGGAGGGTGTCCCTGTGTCACCAGGTGTCTGTTCCTGCCCTGGGACATCGGTGCTGTGATGTTTTTTCTACAGAGATGCTGTTTGAAAGGCTCTGTTCACAATCCTGGAAAAGTGCCCTTCTGCAGATCCTAAACTCCAAACTGGGAAATGTTTCACTTTTTAATTAAAACGAAGCTTCTGTTTTTCCCTTCTTTGTTCTGTACCAGAAAGCACAACATTTGGGTTGTAAAGACTAAGTCTCAATTTATGTTTTATCATGAGAACCTTGGCTTTCAGACTCTTTCTATACATTCAACTGAATCTTTTCAACTGAGTTATGGTTTCTATTTACATAAATTACCATATGAAACTTGTTAATATTTCCTGAATATCCCTTTTCATAGCACTATTAGACAAGGTTCTGTGCTTTTGTTTGGGACTCGGTGTCAGCAAATCAGAATTCATGGCTGTGATCAGTTAGGAACAGAACAAAATAATTTATTCCCTGACATACAGTCTGGGTGTCAAACAATCCATCCTGGGGAACGCAATCTGAAATGAGCAGAAATGTGAAATGCTGCAAATGGCAGGGAGTGCCAGCGCTGGGAGGTTCCTGATCTGCTGCCATTCCCCCACTCGGGATGAGCTCAGGCTTCCCTGGTGGAGGGAGCAGCTCTGGAACGTGGGCCCGGGGCTTTTTATAGACCCACCAATAGCAGGAAAGGGCAGGGAGAATTTCAGCCCTGCCCAGGAGGTTGTTGTGGGATTTCACCTCTCATTCCCTGGGAAGAGTCACTGAGAGGCCAGGGAGTGGTGACAAAATCAGCAACATCCAGAAAGCAGGAGAAGGGATTGATTGCAGGAGTAGGAACATTTTTATAGACTGGTTCACTGAACCAAGGGCAGAATAAGTTCATTGGTCCAAGGAAGGCAACACCTCTGTAAACATGATTTCACCAAAACATCACATTCCTCACACACTCCTCCTGTCCACAACGCCAGCTGCTGAACTTTGCTGTTAATTCTTCCCCTTCTGTTTTCCTTTGAGTATCTTGGGAAAATTCAAATTGCTGTTTTCCCTGGCTCTCAGCAGCACCCACAGGGGAGGTTCTCCAGCACTGAGGGAGCAGCAGGAGCTCCCTGCCCCAGTGAGGGGATGCAGAGGGGGCTCCTGGTGTTTTCCTGCAGCTGGGAGTTGGGAAAGAGCCCAAACATCCCCCAGGGCAGGGCTGGAGCCCTGCAGGGTCAGGCCCCAGCCATCATTTGGGAGCAGCAGGTCTCTGCTGGGACACTTTCACCTGTCCAGGTGACCAAAGCTCCCTGGAAATGCTGCTCCACGTTTCAGACTTGCTGGACCTCATCCTTTAATTCCAGCAATAACTCCTGTCCTTCCAGGCTTTATTTATAAGAAATCAGTTTTTCACGCATTAGATGTGGAGGTTGATTTTTTTTTTTTTTTTTAGTTTTTTTTTTTTTTCACTTGATAAAAGCACCCTCTTCCCAATCCCTTTGGGAGAGCTGAGAGCCTGTTCCCATTTCTGCTGCTCGATATTTTTCACTCCTTGTTAATCCCTTCCTCGTGATTTGCTGCTTCACCCTGCTTGCATTGGAACAGGGAGAGATGAAGAGGAGGAAAACAGGCCAAAGTCCCTAAAACAGAGAGGGGATGAGCTCACCTGCCATCTGGAGCCTGTGGTCTTCCAAAGAGGAAACTCAAAATCTAATTAAAAATACACTCTCATAAAGCCTAGGCTGCCAGTGGGCCCGAGAATAAATTGGGGATGATTAGACCTCCAGTTCCCTGCAGCATCTTCCAGGAATTCTCGTTTGCTGGCCCGGGAGATGAAGGCAGTCCCAGAGGGGGCTCGGGGAGCCCTCTCCTCTCAGGATGCTTCCCTGAGCTCCAGGTGCCACCTCCAGGCAGGGAGCAGTGCCAGGGCAGGGCTGGCAGCACAATTCCAGATCCCACCCGAAATCCCTGCTGGGCTCCTGCAGAGCTGCCATCCCTGCTCTCACTCACCAAAATCCCTCCTCCAAACTCTGATCTTTGCTCCAAGCTCCCCCTGGAGCTGAGCCAGGCCCAGAGCAAACCCAGCCCTGCCAGGCTCATTCCATCACAGGACAGCAGAATTTATTTAAAGTTTCCTTTTAGGGACAAAATCCAAGACATCACCCGCGGACAGCAGAACCTGGGGACCTTCAAGGCTGCTAAATGGAGTTTGTTTTTTTTATTCTTCTCCCCCAGAAGGTGTCCCAGCAATAATTACTCCGTGCTGGGAGCTGAGGTCACCAGGTCATTGTCATCACCCTGGCAATGGCAAAGGCAATGCCCCTGCCAGGGGACAGCAGCTCCCAGGATTTACAGACATTTCTTTGCTGCTTTGGGGGCTGCCAGCTCCAGGGAATATTTTCCTTTTGCAGGGGATCCAGGTTCACACCCACCCTGCACAAGGGGGTTCTTTCCCTAAAGGGACTTCCCATGGGATTACAACAAAAATCCCTCTTGGTACTGAGCAGCTTGGGACAAATGAAACCCTGATTTTCCTGGGGCTCCTTTCCCTTTCCTGCTCCTTAAACAGCAATTCCTGCTGCTCTGTGTGAGGAGGAATCAGTCTGTGGGAGGGAGAAACTCTGAATCATCACGTGCACCACAAACTCCTGGTGCCAACAGCCACAACCTCATCAAAGCTCTTTGGAGAAGTGCTAATAGGAATTGGGGTTTTAAATTGATGACTCAGTCAGGATTATTCAAAGTGATGCACTGAAATTTGTTTTCCTCAGATGTTGAAGCCTCTCTGAGGGCTGTGGGGGCCCAGAACAAACAGTGCAGATGAGAGAAGTGGAAATTCTGCGTGACTTTGCTCCTTCACCTCTGCAAAGAGTGTTTTTATCTCCACACAGACGAACAGGACTTTCATTCCTGGGACCTTGCTAGGCTCTCAGAGCTTCTCTGGGTTTGTTTGTAATGCCATTCAAAGCTGGATCTGTGCAGTTTTATTTTCTCTGCTTCCATTAGCGCTGCCCTTGGCACTGAGCGAGCAGCTCCAGTCCCTGGAGCAGGGGTGAATCCAGGACTGGCATCTGCAGCACATTGAGTGACAGGGAATTCTTCTAAGCACAAATCTCATTCCTTTATGAATCCCTGCCATTTGGGCACTGTATTAATCCAGCCACCATCCCTCTGTAATTTATGTTCAGCCATAATCTCGAGCATCGAAAAGGAGAAGTGTTTTATTTTCAAAGGAAAGGGAGCGATTCATAAAACATTATATTTTGACATTTTCTGGAGAATATAAAGGGGCTCATTGCTCTGATTCAGACCCTATTTGCATAATTTTTCCTTCCCTCACCACAGGTAAATCATGGTTAAATATTGAAGCATTTATCACCTGTGTGCTTTCAAGCCAAACTTTGTATGAGCACAGGGCAGGGTGAGACTTTCTCGAGCACAGGCATCAAACTGCAGAAATGTTTTGGCCCTCCAGTTGTGCACCATGAAATGAAGATCCTGGCCAGCTCTGGGCACAAACCCCTCTCCTGGTCTGGGAGGAAAACCCCCTGGGATTGTTTTCCCAGGGAAGGTCCCAAAGCAGAGCTTACAGGGCTGGAATTCTGCACGGATTCCCTCTGCACAGGGCTGAACATCCCCCGGGACACTCACGGAAATAAATATCACAAAAAAGAATATTTGGATGCTCAGTCACCCCCACACGGCCCCTGCCCTGTCTGCTGACCCGCTGCTATCCACGTTTGCTGCTCTGGAATGCTGAGCCATTGAATTTGGCTGGGAATTCTGGGCTGCATCCTGGGCTGATGGAGCTGAGGTGGCTCCACAGCAGATGCTGACACGGGATCACATCTTGTTCTCCAAGTTCCTGTTCAGCAGCTCTGCACTATGCAAATGGTGGTTAATTAAAAATACATGTTTTACACAATGGAGGCTCTCAGCCTTTCACAAGTGGAAACATGACAGAATAAAAAGTGTCTGCTCCTCTGTCCACTTCCATTTCCCCTCCAGAACGTGGCTGGGGGCCAAATAAATAAGTGAAAAGGAGCAACGCTGCTGTTTGTCACATAACACCAAACACTTCCCTTTGTCTCATCCTCCCTTTTCCCTTCTGTTGTCCTAATAAATAAAATAACACTGTGGGGATTTGGATTTGCAAACAAACCATGCCTGCAGTTGGCTGTGTCTCCTCGAGCAGCGAGGGAGGAAGGTTCTGCTCCTCCACAACCACGAGCACACAGAAAATGCATACAAATGATTGCAGCTGTCGCTAGCACGGCTGAGGAGTAAATGCAGATGGCATGAAATAATATTCACAAACAGCTAATAGAATTTTAATGGCTGTAGAAAGAAAATTAAATGAAAGACAGTGTATTTACTTGGGGTGTGAAGGGAGTTTGGAGTGTGCCAGTGCAAGGAATGAGTCACTTTGGACCTTGCATTTTCCCACATTCAGAAGTGGGCAAGGCCCCCTGGGTTTTATTTATGGGGAGTTTAAATAGCAATCAGAATTTGTGAAATGTTCAAGGGTGCATCTGCATAAAGTATGATGTTGGCATTATGCAAATGTCATGTATGATGAATGAAATGCATCAAATGTCTTGAGGACACCCAGATGTTAAAGCTACCAGGATGCCAGGAAACATGGAAGGAGGAGAAGAACATGATTTCTTCTTGAGTTAATTGATTCTCGTGTTCCAGCAGCACCTTCTAAACACTTCCAGTCAGGAAGCAAGCTCCAGTCACAGCTCACTTGTTGTGGTTGTGTTTTCCAATCATCACTCTCAGCCTCCTTCCCCAGCCCAGTCCAAGAACCACCCCAGCCTTGAGTGGATAAATGGGATCCTCCCCTCACCCCCGGGGAGTTCTCTGTGCTCCAGAGCCACACTCGGAGCTCTGCTCCTTTCCCATTTCTGTGTGTGCCCAAGGAGCTGGGCAGCAGGGCCCTGCTCCAGCTCCCTGCACAGGAGCTCCGTGCATGGAGCACTTCCAGCCCTGGCACACGGCACGGGCAGATGGGGCTTTGCAGGGTGGCTCCTCCTTGTGGGTTTAGAAGTAGAGATCATAAAGATCCATATGTGCTGAGCAGGGAAATTTATGGCAGAGTAAAAGCCTGTCCTATTAAAAGGATCAGAAGCTGTGCCTTTGACTTCATTTGGATGTTGTTTCGTGCCCTGCACTGAGCACAGCCAGCCCCCTCACCTCGAACCCTGATAAATTTTGTGGTATTTTCACTGTACAGACAGAATCAAAATGCCCTCAGCCTTTTCTCAGGTGGAGCTCAGGGCCCCACCCTGACATCCCAGAGCTCGAGGGAATCATCCCCTGGTCAGCACCAAATTCTGCACTGGTGGTGCAAATGAACATAAAAATGGTTCATGTCTTGTTCCCAGCACCAGAGGCTGCTCAGGGAAGGGTGAGGGTGATCCTGAGGGTGATGGATGAACAAGTGCTGATTATCACACACCAGAGAGGATTTCTGCTGCTCTCCCTGTCTTTGGGGCACAGGGACAACAGCCACATTCCCATCCTCTCACTGCTGAAGAAAATAAGATTTATTGACCTGAGCAGGGCCTGTCAGTGCAGTTTCCATATGGCAGAGGAGGAGGAGGAGGAGGAGGCTGCAGCAGGTGGGTCCCAGAGCAGATGTTGAGGATGCTCACACAGCCAGGACCTGGCTCAGGCTGCCTCTGCCAAAATCCTGAAGGTGCCAGCACTGGGAGCAATCCCCCTCTGACCCAGAGGGGAAAGATTCGGGGTAAAACGTTTGAAAGCATTTCAGGGACTGACGAAGGAAATGTGTGATTGGTTCTTTTGTGAGCTCTGCCTTGGAGGGGCTGAATTAACCTGAGCACCCAGGGACCTCTGCAGAGCATCCCAGCATGGCCTGGGCTGGAAGGGACCTCAGAGGTCACCCAGTGCCACCTTCTGCCCTGCATCCACACGGGACTGCAGCTGCATCACTTGGGGATGTGCTGCCCAAAGTTATCCACTTGTCACCTGAGGCCTGGGATAAAACTGAGCGAGCTCATCAGGAAGTTAAAAATGTAAATCTCACTGAACTTCAGCGGTGCTGATCTTCCTGATATGGCAAATCAGCAACTGTCTGGCAATGACAGATTAAAACTGATAAAAATAATTTTATTATCGAGCACATCGTTTGATGTTGTAAAAATGGGATTGTGAGAGCCAGCTCCAATGATGACTATTGAATCTGCTCGGGGTGATGGATAGCTTTTAAATGCACCGAACTTGCCCACCAGCTGAAATTCATAATAATTCTTGGAAACGTCCCTATTAAAGGAGCAGTCTCACATAAATACACATTTTTGTCGGACAGGAGAAGCATTCTGCTTTAAACATCAGGGTTCCTGCTCATACCTGCACCTCAGGGTGGCTCTGGTTGGGACTGGGTCTGTTCCTGTCCCCCAGAGCTCACAGGGATCACCCCCAGCCCGAGAGCCCTGGAAACCCTGCCAGGATTTTCTCTTGCAATCCATATTCAAGAGAAAAGTCGGGAGTTTCATTTTTCTTGCACGAGCCACTGTCAGACAGAGTGATTAAAACTCCATCAGTCACTCTGTGATGTGGGGACTCTGCCTGTGGAGGGGATCAATGCTGCTGCTTCACAGCAACCCCAAATTCCCGGGCTCTGCTGGCAGCATTTTTGGCAGTGAGGGGCTGTTATCCAATGGCAGCACTCAATTCCATTGACAGCTGCTCTTAAACGCTATGGATTGCCAAAGCGTTGGTGGAAATTCAGGTTTCAGCTGTCACTGGGACTCAGTCCTGGCTGGGAGTGAGGTGAGCACGGAGCTGCACATCCAAATCTTCCCCTGCTCCATCCCCAGCCCGGCCTCAGGAGGGGCACAGGAGGGACCTGCTCTGCTCCCAGCCCAGCCTGCCTCAGTTTCCCCAGCAGCAAGGGGGGACAATGGCACTGTCCCACTGTGCTTGGGATGAATCCCACACTGGTTTGGGTTGGAAGAGACCTTAAAGCTTCCCCCAGCCCCTCCCTGAGCACTCCTGAGCTCTCCCCCTGGGACAGGGGGCACCTCCCCACCCAGGAGCCACCTCTGATACCCAACCCCAACATTCCCACCTTAATTCCAGCCCCCATTTCCTCACTCCCGTTCTGCACTCGCATTTTATTTGTCATTAATAACACGGAGGAGGAAATATAGTGGCAATAAGATAAGAGCACATGGAATTGTTCTTCCTTTGGCTCGGGACCTCCTCGCTCTTGGCTGATTTGTGGTGCAGCTCCCTCCATGTATTTCAGGCTGGAATTGATGCTGCACTGAGCCAGGGCAGTGCTGAGAATTCCTCTCCTTCCCTCTCCTCCTCCCAGGGCAAGGATCTTCCACCTCCCCCATGCCTCAGATATTAAACACATTATTCTGCCCTGATTGAATACTGGGAAATTCCATTTCTGCAGAGCCCCGCTCCTCTCTGCTGGAGCCGAGCAGGGATCTGCACCCAGGAAAGCAGAAAGGAAAGGGAGAAAGAAGCAGCTCAAGCACTGAGTGCCCATTGTCACCCCGTAAGCAGTTTTGGGCCAGAGATGATAAATTTTAGCTTCAGTGGTGCAAATCCCAGCATCTGCTCCATCCCAGGTGTGAGCTCCTGTTCAGCACTGCTGGGGAGCCGCCAGATGGGCTGGAGCAGTGAACAAAGGGTAAATCCCACTGGCACTGCCAAGGGGCTCCTGAACTCCCCCTTTGTTTTCCCTCGCTGGGTTTCACATCTCCAGCCTCTGCAGAGCTCTCCCAGCAGCATTCAGCGAGGAATCTCCTTCTCTTTAATCCTTCCTCTTATCTCCCTGGGGAGGATGAAAGCTAAATGATGTTAATCTGCTAAATATTTCTGATCACTGAGAGTGCAATAGAAATTACCACCCTGACTGGGAATTAATTGCAAAATCAAATGGGCTTGGAGAGGGATGTCAGCACCTGAACATCCTTTCTTCTCTCACAGCAAAGAACAGCTCTGGAATCCAGAGTGAAACCTCCACAAAAAACTGAGCATGAGATGCTTGGGGGATCACAGATTTCATTTTTGGGAAGTTTGGGTGGGCACAAAAGTTTAGTTGTACCGAGAATAAAAAACTCTGCTTCTTCTGCACCTGCCAGAATCCAGAACTTCACACTGGAAGGAAATGTCCCAAGGCACCAGAGCCAGAGGGGAGAATCCAGGGCAAAACTCCTCAAACACAAAACTTCCAGGAGAAATTCTGCAATATTTGCTTAAAAAAATATTAATTTGGGAATGGGGAGGAGGGTTAATGAATTTCACACTCAGGAAGTGTTATCAGAATTTTTTTGGTGCCATCTGCTTGTGCTCAAGACAGTTTCCAAGGAGGTTTTTCTGCCTGGAGCTCTGCTGGTGAGAGAGCAAGGCCAAGGGAGAGGAGCAAGGTCGGTGCTCGGCCCTCCCAGGGCAGCCTGGATCCACCCTCCCGTGTGACACCGAATATCTGTGCAGCCAATTCATAAACAGCAGCCTTTAGCTGCTCTGGTGAAGGAAAAGGGGAAGAATATCAGGGGGGAAAAAAAAATGGTACATCATGTGGCAGAACAGATTCCCACTCTCACAAAGATTAGTTTGCACTTGTTCTGGGCTGGATTCATTTTCTCTCTTTTAATCCTAAAACGTAAGAAATTAACAGAAGAATTGCTTCACCCACCAAAGCAAGAGAAGCAGCAAAATCCTCCCACCAACAGAAGGGAGGAAGGGGGAGGCACATAAAGGGAAAGTTGGTGCATGTTTTGGGAGGAAAGAAAGAAGGAAGGAAAGGGAAGGAAAGGGAAGGAAAGGAAAGGAAAGGAAGGGAAGGAAAGGAAAGGAAAGGAAAGGAAAGGAAAGGAAAGGAAAGGAAAGGAAAGGAAAGA
>NC_142272.1:0-5000 GCF_052056855.1 Sturnus vulgaris
TTAACCCTAACCCTAACCCTAACCCCTAACCCTAACCCTAACCCTAACCCTAACCCTAACCCTAACCCTAACCCTAACCCTAACCCTAACCCTAACCCTAACCCTAACCCTAACCCTAACCCTAACCCTAACCCTAACCCTAACCCTAACCCTAACCCTAACCCTAACCCTAACCCTAACCCTAACCCTAACCCTAACCCAAACCCTAACCCTAACCCTAACCCTAACCCTAACCCTAACCCTAACCCTAACCCTAACCCTAACCCTAACCCTAACCCTAACCCTAACCCTAACCCTAACCCTAACCCTAACCCTAACCCTAACCCTAACCCTAACCCTAACCCTAACCCTAACCCTAACCCTAACCCTAACCCTAACCCTAACCCTAACCCTAACCCTACCCCTAACCCTAACCCTAACCCTAACCCTAACCCTAACCCTAACCCTAACCCTAACCCTAACCCTAACCCTAACCCTAACCCTAACCCTAACCCTAACCCTAACCCTAACCCTAACCCTAACCCTAACCCTAACCCTAACCCTAACCCTAACCCTAACCCTAACCCTAACCCTAACCCTAACCCTAACCCTAACCCTAACCCTAACCCTAACCCTAACCCTAACCCTAACCCTAACCCTAACCCTAACCCTAACCCTAACCCTAACCCTAACCCTAACCCTAACCCTAACCCTAACCCTAACCCTAACCCTAACCCTAACCCTAACCCTAACCCTAACCCTAACCCTAACCCTAACCCTAACCCTAACCCTAACCTAACCCTAACCCTAACCCTAACCCTAACCCTAACCCTAACCCTAACCCTAACCCTAACCCTAACCCTAACCCTAACCCTAACCCTAACCCTAACCCTAACCCTAACCCTAACCCTAACCCTAACCCTAACCCTAACCCTAACCCTAACCCTAACCCTAACCCTAACCCTAACCCTAACCCTAACCCTAACCCTAACCCTAACCCTAACCCTAACCCTAACCCTAACCTAACCCTAACCCTAACCCTAACCCTAACCCTAACCCTAACCCTAACCCTAACCCTAACCCTAACCCTAACCCTAACCCTAACCCTAACCCTAACCCTAACCCTAACCCTAACCCTAACCCTAACCCTAACCCTAACCCTAACCCTAACCCTAACCCTAACCCTAACCCTAACCCTAACCCTAACCCTAACCCTAACCCTAACCCCTAACCCTAACCCTAACCCTAACCCTAACCCTAACCCTAACCCTAACCTAACCCTAACCCTAACCCTAACCCTAACCCTAACCCTAACCCTAACCCTAACCCTAACCCTAACCCTAACCCTAACCCTAACCCTAACCCTAACCCTAACCCTAACCCTAACCCTAACCCTAACCCTAACCCTAACCCTAACCCTAACCCTAACCCTAACCCTAACCCTAACCCTAACCTAACCCTAACCCTAACCCTAACCCTAACCCTAACCCTAACCCTAACCCTAACCCTAACCCTAACCCTAACCCTAACCCTAACCCTAACCTAACCCTAACCCTAACCCTAACCCTAACCCTAACCCTAACCCTAACCCTAACCCTAACCCTAACCCTAACCCTAACCCTAACCCTAACCCTAACCCTAACCCTAACCCTAACCCTAACCCTAACCCTAACCCTAACCCTAACCCTAACCCTAACCCTAACCCTAACCCTAACCCTAACCCTAACCCTAACCCTAACCCTAACCCTAACCCTAACCCTAACCCTAACCCTAACCCTAACCCTAACCTAACCCTAACCCTAACCCTAACCCTAACCCTAACCCTAACCCTAACCCTAACCCTAACCCTAACCCTAACCCTAACCCTAACCCTAACCCTAACCCTAACCCTAACCTAACCCTAACCCTAACCCTAACCCTAACCCTAACCCTAACCCTAACCCTAACCCTAACCCTAACCCTAACCCTAACCCTAACCCTAACCCTAACCCTAACCCTAACCCTAACCCTAACCCTAACCCTAACCCTAACCCTAACCCTAACCCTAACCCTAACCCTAACCCTAACCCTAACCCTAACCCTAACCCTAACCCTAACCCTAACCCTAACCCTAACCCTAACCCTAACCCTAACCCTAACCCTAACCCTAACCCTAACCCTAACCCTAACCCTAACCCTAACCCTAACCCTAACCCTAACCCTAACCCTAACCCTAACCCTAACCCTAACCCTAACCCTAACCTAACCCTAACCCTAACCCTAACCCTAACCCTAACCCTAACCCTAACCCTAACCCTAACCCTAACCCTAACCCTAACCCTAACCCTAACCCTAACCCTAACCCTAACCCTAACCCTAACCCTAACCCTAACCCTAACCCTAACCCTAACCCTAACCCTAACCCTAACCCTAACCCTAACCCTAACCCTAACCCTAACCCTAACCCTAACCCTAACCCTAACCCTAACCCTAACCCTAACCCTAACCCTAACCCTAACCCTAACCCTAACCCTAACCCTAACCCTAACCCTAACCCTAACCCTAACCCTAACCCTAACCCTAACCCTAACCCTAACCCTAACCCTAACCCTAACCCTAACCCTAACCCTAACCCTAACCCTAACCCTAACCCTAACCCTAACCCTAACCCTAACCCTAACCCTAACCCTAACCCTAACCCTAACCCTAACCCTAACCCTAACCCTAACCCTAACCCTAACCCTAACCCTAACCCTAACCCTAACCCTAACCCTAACCCTAACCCTAACCCTAACCCTAACCCTAACCCTAACCCTAACCCTAACCCTAACCCTAACCCTAACCCTAACCCTAACCCTAACCCTAACCCTAACCCTAACCCTAACCCTAACCCTAACCCTAACCCTAACCCTAACCCTAACCCTAACCCTAACCCTAACCCTAACCCTAACCCTAACCCTAACCCTAACCCTAACCCTAACCCTAACCCTAACCCTAACCCTAACCCTAACCCTAACCCTAACCCTAACCCTAACCCTAACCCTAACCCTAACCCTAACCCTAACCCTAACCCTAACCCTAACCCTAACCCTAACCCTAACCCTAACCCTAACCCTAACCCTAACCCTAACCCTAACCCTAACCCTAACCCTAACCCTAACCCTAACCCTAACCCTAACCCTAACCCTAACCCTAACCCTAACCCTAACCCTAACCCTAACCCTAACCCTAACCCTAACCCTAACCCTAACCCTAACCCTAACCCTAACCCTAACCCTAACCCTAACCCTAACCCTAACCCTAACCCTAACCCTAACCCTAACCCTAACCCTAACCCTAACCCTAACCCTAACCCTAACCCTAACCCTAACCCTAACCCTAACCCTAACCCTAACCCTAACCCTAACCCTAACCCTAACCCTAACCCTAACCCTAACCCTAACCCTAACCCTAACCCTAACCCTAACCCTAACCCTAACCCTAACCCTAACCCTAACCCTAACCCTAACCCTAACCCTAACCCTAACCCTAACCCTAACCCTAACCCTAACCCTAACCCTAACCCTAACCCTAACCCTAACCCTAACCCTAACCCTAACCCTAACCCTAACCCTAACCCTAACCCTAACCCTAACCCTAACCCTAACCCTAACCCTAACCCTAACCCTAACCCTAACCCTAACCCTAACCCTAACCCTAACCCTAACCCTAACCCTAACCCTAACCCTAACCCTAACCCTAACCCTAACCCTAACCCTAACCCTAACCCTAACCCTAACCCTAACCCTAACCCTAACCCTAACCCTAACCCTAACCCTAACCCTAACCCTAACCCTAACCCTAACCCTAACCCTAACCCTAACCCTAACCCTAACCCTAACCCTAACCCTAACCCTAACCCTAACCCTAACCCTAACCCTAACCCTAACCCTAACCCTAACCCTAACCCTAACCCTAACCCTAACCCTAACCCTAACCCTAACCCTAACCCTAACCCTAACCCTAACCCTAACCCTAACCCTAACCCTAACCCTAACCCTAACCCTAACCCTAACCCTAACCCTAACCCTAACCCTAACCCTAACCCTAACCCTAACCCTAACCCTAACCCTAACCCTAACCCTAACCCTAACCCTAACCCTAACCCTAACCCTAACCCTAACCCTAACCCTAACCCTAACCCTAACCCTAACCCTAACCCTAACCCTAACCCTAACCCTAACCCTAACCCTAACCCTAACCCTAACCCTAACCCTAACCCTAACCCTAACCCTAACCCTAACCCTAACCCTAACCCTAACCCTAACCCTAACCCTAACCCTAACCCTAACCCTAACCCTAACCCTAACCCTAACCCTAACCCTAACCCTAACCCTAACCCTAACCCTAACCCTAACCCTAACCCTAACCCTAACCCTAACCCTAACCCTAACCCTAACCCTAACCCTAACCCTAACCCTAACCCTAACCCTAACCCTAACCCTAACCCTAACCCTAACCCTAACCCTAACCCTAACCCTAACCCTAACCCTAACCCTAACCCTAACCCTAACCCTAACCCTAACCCTAACCCTAACCCTAACCCTAACCCTAACCCTAACCCTAACCCTAACCCTAACCCTAACCCTAACCCTAACCCTAACCCTAACCCTAACCCTAACCCTAACCCTAACCCTAACCCTAACCCTAACCCTAACCCTAACCCTAACCCTAACCCTAACCCTAACCCTAACCCTAACCCTAACCCTAACCCTAACCCTAACCCTAACCCTAACCCTAACCCTAACCCTAACCCTAACCCTAACCCTAACCCTAACCCTAACCCTAACCCTAACCCTAACCCTAACCCTAACCCTAACCCTAACCCTAACCCTAACCCTAACCCTAACCCTAACCCTAACCCTAACCCTAACCCTAACCCTAACCCTAACCCTAACCCTAACCCTAACCCTAACCCTAACCCTAACCCTAACCCTAACCCTAACCCTAACCCTAACCCTAACCCTAACCCTAACCCTAACCCTAACCCTAACCCTAACCCT
>NC_142272.1:270254-337754 GCF_052056855.1 Sturnus vulgaris
TATAGGACAAGGAGTGCCCCTATAGGGCAGGGAGTCCCCTCTATAGGGCAGGGAGTGCCCCTATGGGACACGACATGGGGGACACGGGGGACACGGACACGAGGACAGGGGGACACGAGGACAGGGGGACACGAGGACAGGGGGACACGAGGACAGGGGGACACGGGGGACACGGGGACACGGGGGACACGGGGGACACGGACACGAGGACAGGGGGACAGGGGGACCCGGGGGACACCCCCCCAGCCCCGGGTGCCCCGTGCCCCCCTCCCGGTGCCAGCCGGGGGCCAGCTGTGGCCTGGCGCGGCTCCTGCGCTGCTGGCACGGGCTGGGGCTGCGGAGGGCCCGGGGGGGGCTGGCACCGAGCGCGGTTTGGCCACTGGCCAGGCCGGGGGGGGGGGGGGGGGGAGGGGCCGGGGGCACAGCTGGAGCCTCGGTCCCGGCGGGCGGTGGCCACTGGCCCCAGCCCAGGGCTACCAGGGCACCCAGGGGGGGTCCCGGTGCCACCGCGGGGGGCGAGCGACAATCCCGGGGTGTCGCAGCCCGGGGCTTGGGCTGAGGGGGGAGGAAATGGGGGTCTGGGATAGGGAAAGGGGGCTCGGGGTTTGGGGTTTGGGGTTCGGGGGTTTGGGGTTCCGTTCTGAGACAGGGAAGGGGGTTCGGGGGGTTTGGGGGTTCGGGGTTTGGGGGTTCGGGAGGTCCCGTTTTGGGACAGGGAAACGGGGTTTGGGGGGTTTGGAAGGTTCCATTCTGGGACAGGGGTTTGGGGGTTCGGGGATTTGGGGGGTTCGGGGGGTTCCATTCTGGAACAGAGGTCTGGGGGTTCGGGGATTTGGGGGTTCGGGATTTGAGGGTTCGGGGGGTTCCATTCTGGGTCAGGGAAGGGGGTTCGGGGGTTTGAGGGTTCGGGGGTTCCGTTCTGGGACAGGGAAGGGGGTTTGGGGGTTCGGGGTTTAGGGATTCGTGGATTTGGGGGTCCGGGGAGGTTCGGGGATTTGGAGGTTCCATTCTGGGGCAGAGGTCTGGGGGTTCGGGGATTTGGGGGGTTCGGGGGGGTTCCATTCTGGAACAGAGGTCTGGGGGTTCGGGGGTTTGGGGGTTCGGGATTTGAGGGTTCGGGGGGTTCCATTCTGGGTCAGGGAAGGGGGTTCGGGGGTTTGGGGGTTCGGGGGTTCCGTTCTGGGTCAGGGAAGGGGGTCCGGGGAGGTTCGGGGATTTGGAGGTTCCATTCTGGGACAGAGGTCTGGGGGTTCGGGGATTTGGGGGTTCGGGGGTTCCGTTCTGGGGTCCCCTCGGGCTCTGTTTTGTCCCCCCTGCAGCACCTGGGGCCCTGAGCAGCCCCAGCTCGGGGGGGATTTGGGGTTTGGGGGTCCCGGGGGAGCCGCGGCCCTCGGGGAGGGCTCAGCTGGGCTGGGCTGGGGGAGACCCCCGGGGGGGCAGAGCCGAAATCCCGGGGGGCTCCGGGAGGGGGGGAACAAACCCCGGGGGGCTCCGGGGGACAAATCCCGGGGGGGCTCCGGGAGGGGGAACAAACCTCGGGGGGCTCCGGGAGGGGGGACAAACCTCGGGGGGCTCCGGGAGGGGGGACAAACCTCGGGGGGCTCCGGGGGGGAGAAATGGGGAGCGGATAAAGGGGGAGGAGCTGCAGGAACCCAAATCCCGACACTCCTCCAGCCAGGGCAGAGTTTATTCCGCTCAGGATCCTTCCATCCCAAAATCCTTCCCTTTCCATCCCAAAATCCTTCCCTTTCCATCCCAAAATCCTTCCCTTTCCGTCTCCAAATCCTCCCTTTCCATCCCAAAATCCTTCCCTTTCGAAATCCTCCCCTTCCCATCCCAAAATTCTTCCCTTCCATCCCAAAATCCTTCCTTTCCGTCTCCAAATCCTCCCTTTCCATCCTAAAATCCTTCCCATGCCCAAATCCTCCCTTTCCATCCCAAAATCCTTCCTTCCCATCCCCAAATCCTCCCTTTCCATCCCAAAATTCTTCCCTTTCCATCCTAAAATCTTTCCCTTTCAAAATCCTTCCCTTCCATGCCCAAATCCTCCCTTTCCATCCTAAAATCCTTCCCATCCCAAAATCTTTCCCTTTCCATCCCAAAATCCTCCCCTTCCATCTTGGGCTTGTCCCCTCCTCGGGTCTGGGGGCGTCCCCTGGTCCGGGGGGTGTCCCCTCGCCCCCTCCCCGGGGTCTGGGGGTGTCCCCTCGACCCCTCCCTTCAGGGCTCGCCCCCTCCCAGGCCCCTCCGGACCCCCCCGAGCAGCTCCGGGGCCACCCCAGGGTGGGCGGTGCTCGCCCCCCGCCCCTCCCCTCCGCCCTCATGGTGACGTCACGTAGGCGGTGGCGATGAACCTGTGGCCACCGCTGGTCGTGGATTTGGTCCAGGGGTAGGTCTGGATGCTCAGGGGGTGCCCGCCCAGGCTCAGGTGGCATCTGTGGGGTCACTGCTGTCACCTGAGCCCCACGGGGGGGGGGGGGGGGCTCGGGGGGGCTCTGGGGGTCCCCACGGTCACGGAGCCCCTGAGCCCACAGGGCCACCCCCGGGGGGCTCCTGGTGTCCCCACACAGGGCTGGTCCACCCCAATTCCACCCCCATTCCACCCCAATTCCATCCCCAATTCCATCCCCAATTCCACCCCAATTCCACCCCAATTCCATCCCCAATTCCACCCCCAATTCCATCCCATTTCCATCCCAATTCCATCCCCAATTCCATCCCCATTCCACCCCCAATTCCATCCCAATTCCATCCCCAATTCCACCCCAATTCCATCCCCAATTCCATCCCCAATTCCATCCCATTTCCATCCCATTTCCATCCCCAATTCCATCCCAATTCCACCCCAATTCCATCCCCAATTCCATCCCCATTCCACCCCCAATTCCATCCCAATTCCACCCCAATTCCATCCCCAATTCCATCCCCAATTCCACCCCAATTCCACCCCCAATTCCATCCCAATTCCATCCCCAATTCCACCCTAATTCCATCCCAATTCTACCCCCAATTCCATCCCCATTTCCATCCCAATTCCATCCCAGTCCCATAAATCCCATCAAGCACATCCCCATCTTGATCCCATCTCCATTTCCTTTCCACCCAAAATCCCATCCCATCAATCCCATCAATCCCATCAATCCCGTTCCCAGCCCAATGATCCCAATGATCCCATCGATCCCATCCCATCGATCCCACTGATCCCATCCCATCAATCCCATCAATCCCATCAATCCCGTTCCCATCCCATTGATCTCATCCTATCCCATCGATCCCATCGATTTTATCCCATCGATCCCATCGATCCCATCCCACCCAGTCCCAAATCCAGGCCAAGCCTCGGCCCTGCTGTGGCTCGGGGAGGCCCCGCTGGCCCCACCCAGGACAGACGGACAGACAGACGGACAGGACAGACAGACAGGACAGACAGACAGGACAGACAAGACAGACGGACGGACAGACAGACAGACACACAGACAGACACACAGACAGACAGGACAGACAGACAGACAGGACAGACAGACAGACACACAGACAGACACACAGACAGACAGGACAGACAGACAGACAGGACAGACAGACAGACAGGACAGACACACAGACAGGACAGACACACAGACAGGACAGACACACAGACAAGACAGACAGGACAGACACACAGACAGACAGACAGACAGACAGGACAGACACACAGACAGGACAGACAGACAGACAGGACAGACACACAGACAGGACAGACAGACAGGACACACAGACAGACAGACAGACACACAGACAGACAGACAGACAGACAAGACAGACAGGACAGACACACAGACAGACAGACAGACACACAGACAGACAGACACACAGACAGACAGACAAGACAGACAGACAGACAGGACAGACACACAGACAGGACAGACAGACAGACAGGACAGACACACAGACAGACAGACAGGACAGACACACAGACAGACAGACAGACAGGACAGACACACAGACAGGACAGACAGACAGACAGGACAGACACACAGACAGGACAGACAGACAGACAGGACAGACACACAGACAGGACAGACACACAGACAGGACAGACAGACAGGACACACAGACAGACAGACAGACACACAGACAGACAGACAGACAGACAGGACAGACACACAGACAGACACACAGACAAGACAGACAGGACAGACACACAGACAGACAGACAGACACACAGACAGACAGACAGACAGGACAGACACACAGACAGACAGACAGACACACAGACAGACAGACAGACAGACACACAGACACACAGACAGACAGACAGGACAGACACACAGACAGACAGACAGACACACAGACAGACAGACACACAGACGGACAGGACAGACAGACAGACGGACACACAGGACAGACACACAGACAGACACACAGGACAGACAGACAGACAGACACACAGGACAGACAGACAGACGGACGGACAGGACAGACAGACAGACAGGACACACAGACAGACAGACAGACAGGACAGACACACAGACAAGACAGACAGGACAGACACACAGACAGACACACAGACAGACAGACAGACACACAGACAGACAGACACACAGACGGACAGACAGACACACAGACGGACAGACAGACACACAGACAGACAGACGGACACACAGGACAGACACACAGACAGACAGACGGACACACAGACAGACAGACAGACGGACAGACAGGACAGACAGACAGACGGACACACAGACAGACAGACAGACAGACGGACAGACAGGACAGACAGACAGACGGACGGACGCGGGGTCAGCACTCACGCCCGGCCCGGCCGCGCCAGGAAGCAAAGGGAGTAGAGAGCGAACTCGAACTCGGGGCTGGAGCCGATGAAGGCCGAGCCGAGCTCTTTGTAAAACCCGTCCCAGCTGAACTGCAGCCCCAGCACGTCGGGGAACGCGTCCCACTGCGGGCACGGCGGGCGTCAGCGGGGACCCCAAATGGGGCCAGCGGGGACCCCAAATGGCGTCAGCGGGGACCCCAAATGGCGTCAGCGGGGACCCCGTTTGGGGTCGGAGGGACGGGAATTGGGGTCAGCGGGGACCCCAAATGGGGTCAGCGGGGACGGGAATTGGGGTCAGAGGGGAATTGGGGTCAGCGGGGACCCCGTTTGGGGTCAGGGGGGACCCCATTTGGGGTCAGAGGGGACGGGAATTGGGGTCAGGGGGGTTTGGGGTCAGAGGGGACCCCATTTGGGGTCAGCGGGGACGGAAATTGGGGTCAGCGTGTACTCGATTTGGGGTCAGCGGGGATTTAGGGTCAG
This sequence comes from Sturnus vulgaris, assembly GCF_052056855.1. Taxonomy (NCBI): domain Eukaryota; kingdom Metazoa; phylum Chordata; class Aves; order Passeriformes; family Sturnidae; genus Sturnus; species Sturnus vulgaris. The sequence goes on from NC_142272.1 coordinate 275,548, forward strand.
AGGGGATTTGGGGTCGGCGGGGGTGGGAATTGGGGTCAGCGGGGACCCCATTTGGGGTCAGGGGGGATTTGGGGTCAGAGGGTATTTGGGGTCAGAGGGGTTTGGGGTCAGAGGGGTTTGGGGTCAGAGGGGACCCCATTTGGGGTCGGCGGGGCTGGGAATTGGGGTCAGCGGGGACTCGATTTGGGGTCGGCGGGGACTCGGGGTCAGCGGGGATTTGGGGTCGGCGGGGATGGGAATTGGGGTCGGCGGGGGTTTGGGGTCAGCGGGGATTTGGGGTCAGCGGGGATGGGAATCCACACCCAGCAAGGATTTGGGGTCAGGGAATTCACACCCAGACTGGATTTGGGATCAGCAGGGCTGGGAACCCTTTGGGGTCAATGGGGTGTCCATGGGGTGTCCATGGGGTGCCCATGGGGTATCAATGGGGTGTCCATGGGGTGTCCCAGGATATCCATGGGGTGTCCCCGCCCCACAGCCCCGCTGCTCTCACCGGCCCGTTGAAGTTGTGGCTGTAGTAGTTGACGAGCCCCTGCTTTTCCAGGAGGTAAAAACGGATCCAGTTGTGAAATCCGGAGACTTTTCCCTTTTTCACCTCCCCTAAAAACACAGAGCGGGGATTTGGGGATGAGCCCGAGGCCCGGGGAGGGGAGGGGCTGTACCTGAGCACACCTGGGGCTGTACCTGAGCACACCTGGGGCTGTACCTGAGCACACCTGGGGGCGGGGCTGTACCTGAGAACACGTGCTCAAATCCGCTGGAATCTCGTTCTCCGTCCCCTCGGGAGTAGAGCCCGAACCAAATCTCCTTCAAATCCTGCAGGAATTCCTGCTGGGAGCTGAAACGATCTGCAGGTAAAGGTGAGACACAGTGAGAGACTGAACCGAGCTGAACCGAACCGAGCTGAGCTTCCCCCAGCCCCTCCCTGCTCCTTCCCTTCGGGAATTCTCCCTGCTGGATTCCAGAGCCCTGGAAACTCCATCCCAGATCATTTCATTCCCACTCCAGATAATTTCAATCCCAGATCATTCCATTCCAATCCCAAATAATTCCATTCCCACCCCAGATCATTCCCATCCCAAATAATTTCAATCCCAGATAATTTCATTCCCATCCCAGATCATTCCATTCCCATCCCAGACCATTCCCATCCCAAATAATTCCATTCCCACCCCAGATAATTTCAATCCCAGATCATTTCATTTCCACCCCAGATCATTCCATTCCCACCCCAGATAAATTTCAATCCCAGATCATTCCATTCCCATCCCAGATCATTCCATTCCCATCCCAAATAATTCCATTCCCATCCCAAATAATTCCATCCCCCACCCCTGCCCTGCCGTGGCTTCCCTTTGGAATCCCAACCTTTCCCTTGACCCCCAAACTCACTTTTCCCCTGCAGGAACCCAAAAAGTTTCTCCATCAGCTCCGTTTTCATCACCTCCTCGAGGAAACGATCCTGCTCCCGCAGCTCCTCGGCCGTCACCTCCTCCTCCCTGCCCGTGGCCCTCTGGTAATTATCCAGCAGCTTAATGAAGCTGGCGTAGGTGGGTTTGGAGAAAAGCTCCTCGTTCACGTATTTGTAGAGCCTGGGGGAGATCGGGAATGGGAATTTCGGCTCCCATCATCCCTCCCCCCTTTCCCCCAGGCCGGCTCTGGGGTATTGTCCCCACCCTGGTGGCACTCACGGCTGCGGGGACCGGTCCCGCTTGTCGCCGGTCTCGTCGGGACTCGCCAGGTGCTGGGGGTTGAGGGCGATGTCGCTGGGCCCGGCTTTGTTGTGATCCAGCTCGTGGAGCTGCTCCGAGAGCTCCTGAAGCTCCTGGTCCGTGATGGAATCGCGGCTGCGGGAGAATCCGGCGGCTGCGGGGACAGGGACGGGCTGGGGACAGAGCTGGGATCATGGAAAAGTGACAATGTCCCACACGGGGACAGGGACGGGATCCATGGAAAAGTGACAATGTCCCACACGGGGACAGGGACGGGCTGGGGACAGAGCTGGGATCATGGAAAAGTGACAATGTCCCACACGGGGACAGGGACGGGCTGGGGACAGAGCTGGGATCATGGAAAAGTGACAATGTCCCACACGGGGACAGGGACGGGCTGGGGACAGAGCTGGGATCATGGAAAAGTGACAATGTCCCACACGGGGACAGGGACGGGATCATGGAAAAGTGACAATGTCCCACACGGGGACAGAGCTGGGATCCATGGAAAAGTGACAATGTCCCACACGGGGACAGGGACGGGCTGGGGACAGAGCTGGGATCCATGGAAAAGTGACAATGTCCCACATGGGGACAGATCTGGAATCATGGAAAAGCGAGGGGGATCCATGGAAAATGAGAATGTTCCACATGGGGACAGGGACGGGCTGGGGACAGACCTGGGATCATGGAAAAGGGGGACACCCCGAGGATTTCTGGGGGTGACACCCCGGGGATTTTTGGGGGGGACACCCCGAGGATTTTTGGGGGGGACACCCCGGGGATTTTTGGGGGGGACACCCCGAGGATTTTTGGGGGGGACACCCCGAGGTACCCGGGGCAGGTTCTGCCCCTCCGGACTCACCGCGGGCTCGAGCTCCGTCCTCGGCCTCTCCCCCACCTGCGGAGCAGAGAGGAAAAGGAGCTCGGGGAGGGTGGGGACACCTTGGGGACACCTTGGGGACACCTTGGGGACCCTGTGGGGACTCAGGACAAATCCCTGGCACCCTCAGCAGGGGGGTGGGGACACCTTGGGGACACCTTGGGGACACCTTGGGGACACCTTGGGGACACCTTGGGGACACCTTGGGGACCCTGTGGGGACTCAGGACAAATCCCTGGCACCCTCAGCAGGGGGGTGGGGACACCTTGGGGACACCCTGGGGACCCTGCAAAGACCCGGGACAAACCCCTGGCACCTTGGGGACACCCTGGGGACACCTTGGAGACCCTGTGGGGACTCAGAACCAACCCCTGGCACCTTGGGGACACCCCGGGGACACCCTGGGGACGCCTTGGGGACACCTTGGGGACACCTTGGGGAAACACTGGGGACACCTTGGAGACCCTGTGGGGACTCAGAACCAACCCCTGGCACCTTGGGGACACCTTGGGGACACCCTGGGGACACCTTGGGGACCCTGCAGAGGCTCGTGGACCCCCCGCGTGGCCGTGGCCGGGCTCTCACCGCTCCCGCAGTGCCTCTCGTGGTCCTGGCAGCAGTTGTGCTGGCTGTGACACTCGCGGTGACAATGACACTCGTCCTCCTCGCTGAAGGGCTCCCCGCAGCGCCCCTCGCACGAGTCCGGGGCCGTGTACAGATCTGTGGGGACACAAACGGGGGGGGGACACTCGGGACACCGCCATCCCCCCCCTCTGTCCCCTCCCCGGCCACCCCCGGGTGTGTCCTGCAGCCCAGGAGCCACCCGGGAGCTTTGTCACCGTGGGTGACAGCGGGGCAGGGTGACATCAGGTGACACCAGGACAGGGTGACACCAGAGCAGGGTGACACAGGACAGGGTGACACCAGGTGACACCAGGTGACACCAGAGCAGGGTGACACCGGGACAGGGTGACACCAGGTGACACCAGGTGACACCAGGACAGGGTGACACAGGACAGGGTGACACAGGACAGGGTGACACCAGAGCAGGGTGACACAGGACAGGGTGACACTGGAGCAGGGTGAAACTGGGACAGGATGACAAAGGGACAGGGTGACATTGGAGCAGGGTGACACAGGACAGGGTGACATCGGGTGACACCGGCACAGGGTGACACGGGCACAGGGTGACACAGGCACAGGGTGACACCAGGTGACACCAGGACAGGGTGACACCAGAGCAGGGTGACACAGGACAGGGTGACACGGGGACAGGGTGACACCAGGTGACACCAGGCCCGGATTCCCGGGATGAGCCCGAGGCCCCGCAGGAGGAGCTGCCACATTCCAGACGGCCTCGTTTGCATCGTGCTGGGAATACTGGGAATACTGGGAGGACTGGGAGAACTGGGGGAACTGGGAATACTGGGAGAACTGGGAGAACTGGGAATACTGGGGGACACCCTCGGGAGCTGTTGGGGACAAATGAGCGTGACCAACAGAGCAAAGCTAAAAATAGAACTGAAGGGGACAGGGGACACCCTGAGGGACAGGGGACACTGTCCCACGGTGGGTGGCACTGTCACATTAGGGTGGCACTGTCCCCTCAGGGTGTCACTGTCCCAGCAGGGTGGCCCTGTCCCAGGGTGGATGGACTGTCCCCATCCGGGTGGCGCTGTCCCCATCAGTGTCACTGTCCCATCAGTGTCCCTGTCTCTGCAGTGTCCCTGTCCCCATCACTGTCACTGTCCCATCACTGTCACTGTCCCATCAGTGTCACTGTCCCATCACTGTCCCTGTCCCCATCAGTGTCCCTGTCCCCATCAATGTCCCTGTCCCCATCAGTGTCACTGTCCCCATCAGTGTCACTGTCCCATCAGTGTCACTGTCCCCAGTGTCGCTGTCCCATCAGTGTCACTGTCCCCATCAGTGTCGCTGTTCCATCAGTGTCACTGTCCCATCAATGTCCCTGTCCCCATCAGTGTCCCTGTCCCATCACTGTCACTGTCCCCATCAGTGTCACTGTCCCCATCACTGTCCCTGTCCCCATCACTGTCGCCGTCCCCATCACTGTCCCTGTCCCCATCACTGTCCCTGTCCCCATCACTGTCCCTGTCCCCATCACTGTCACTGTCCCATCACTGTCGCCGTCCCCATCACTGTCCCTGTCCCATCAGTGTCGCCGTCCCTGGGCGTTGCTGTCTCCGCCGCAGCCGCAATCTCCGGCATCAGCGGCACCGCGGGCTCGCCCAGCTCGGGCTGTGGCCACCGAAACGTGGCCCCGGGGCAACCCTGATGTGGCATCATCCTGTCCCGGGCCACGACGGCGACATCCAGGCCGTGGCGGTGGCACCAAGCTCCCCTTGGCACCCGCCTTGTTTGTCCCCTTTGTCACCTCACCCCAATTATTCCTGCTCGGTGACGTCACCCAGGTGCTGCAGGTGCTGAGGGACCCCCAACCCCCAGCCCCAGCTCCTGGGGGGTCCTGGCTTGGTTTTCCCTCCTGGTTTCCCATTCCCTGCGAAGCCACTTTAAACGGGAGGGGTCTCACAGGGGGATTCCCAAAATCCCTGAGAGGAACGGGGAGAATTCCCAGGGAAGGGAGCCCCCAGTCTGACCAGTCCATCCATGGACTGGGTGATCCCAAACCCCCCCAGTCTGACCAGTCCATCCATGGATCCCAAACCTCCCAGTCTGACCAGTCCATCCATGGATCCCAAACCCCCCAGTCTGACCAGTCCATCCATGGATCCCAAACCCCCCAGTCTGACCAGTCCATCCATGGATTGAGTGATCCCGAACCCCCCAGTCTGACCAGTCCATCCATGGACTGGGTGATCCCGAACCCCCCAGTCTGACCAGTCCATCCATGGACTGGGTGATCCCGAACCCCCCAGTCTGACCAGTCCATCCATGGATCCCAAACCTCCCAGTCTGACCAGTCCATCCATGGATCCTGAACCTCCCAGTCTGACCAGTCCATCCATGGATTGGGTGATCCCAAACCCCCCAGTTTGACCAGTCCATCCATGGATCCCAAACCCCCCAGTCTGACCAGTCCATCCATGGATCCCAAACCTCCCAGTCTGACCAGTCCATCCATGGACTGGGTGATCCCAAACCCCCCCAGTCTGACCAGTCCATCCATGGATCCCAAACCTCCCAGTCTGACCAGTCCATTCCCAGCACACAGCCCAGAGTGGCACTGGGACAAATCACTGCTCATCCCGGGATAAATCATCGCTCATCCCGGGATAAATCACTGCCCATCCCGGGATAAATCACTGCCCATCCCGGGATAAATCATCGCTCATCCCGGGATAAATCACCGCTCATCATCGCTCTCCTTTTCCAGCAGCAATCCCGGTCCAAGGCAGGAGCTGCGCCCACTCCCCGTCACTGCTGAGTCAGCGGGGCGGGATCAGCATCGACCCAAATCCTGAATAATAAATCCCAAATCCCGAATCCCAAATCCCGAATCCTGAATCTCAAATCCCAAATCCCAAATCCCGAATCTCAGATCCTGAATTCCAAAACTAAAATCCCGAATCTCAAATCCCGAATCTCAAATCCCGAATCCCGAATCTCAAACCCTGAATTCCAAAACTAAAATCCCGAATCTCAAATCCTAAATCTCAAATCCCAAATCTCACATCTCAAATCCTGAATCTCAAATCCCGAATCCCGAGGGGTCTCAAGGCAGGGGAACGGCTCCTCCTCCTCCTCCTCGCTCAGACACGACCCAAAATCCCTAAATCCACCCTAAATCGACCCTAAATTAACCATAAATCAACCATAAATTGTCTCTAAATCGAGCCTAAATCAGCCCTAAATAGTCCCTAAATCCCCAAATCGCCCCTAAATCGCTGCGGCCCCCTCAGCAATCCCCGTGGGGTGATCGGAGGAGCTGTTGGAGCTTTTTTGGAGATTTTTGGGGCTGTGGGGAGAGCTGGAAACGCCACAGGGAAGGTGGCCCGGGACAGAGGGACAGAAAAGGGACAGAGGGACAGAAGGATGTGACGCATCCTCACTCAAACACCCCGGGGCTGTTTGCCCGGCCTGACCACAGCAGAATTTTTTTGGCTGATCCTGCCCAAAGATTTTTCTCCGACTGCACAAAATTTCTCCGGGATCGGAGCCCTCCCTCCGCTCCCAAACTCGTTTTCATTTCTACCAAAAAAAAAACCCAAAAAACCCAAAAAACCCCGGAATTTTGGCCACGGGAAGGGAATTTTTTCCCTGCCCAGCTCCCTCCCAGTGCTCCCAGTTTGGTTTCGGGCACTGGGATGAGTCAGCTCAGCCAGAGCCGCGTCCTCCAGCCCCTGGCCTGACTCAGGACCTCGCTCCTCCAGGAAAACACGGATCCAAACCTGCCAGAGGGAGAATTGGACGGAGAAAATAACCGGGACCAGAGCTGGGGACACGGCCCGAGCTTCCCGAACCTTTAATTCCTGTTCTCCAAACCTTTAATTCCTGAGATTCCCGAACCTTTAATTCCTGTTCTCCAAACCTTTAATTCCTGAGATTCCCGAACCTTTAATTCCTTCTCCCCAAACCTTTTGGAATTTTTCCCAATTTTTTTTTCTCGTTTTTCCTCTTGGGAAACTCCTGTTTCCCAACCCCCAGCGTAGTTTGGAGCCTCTCCCGAGCTCTGGATTTGCGAAATTCCTCCTCTTTCATCCCGAGGGATAAAATAACCTGGAACAGAGCTGTGGACACGGCCCGAGCTTCCCAAACCTTTAATTTCTGTTCTCCAAACCTTTAATTCCTGCTCCCCAAATCCTCAATTCCTGCTCCCCAAACCTTTAATTCCTGGTTTCCAAATCCTCAATTCTTGCTCTCCAAACCTTTAATTCCTGCTCTCCAAATCCTCAATTCCTTGTTTCCAAATAATTTTGAATTTTTCCCAATTTTTTTTCCTCGTTTTTCCTGTTGGGAAACTCCTGTTTCCCAACCCCCAGCGTAGTTTGGAGCCTCTCCCGAGCTCTGGATTTGCGAAATTCCTCCTCTTTCATCCCGAGGGGACTCATCCCGTGCTGGGCCATCAGCTCCGAGCTCCTGGCAGCGTTTTGGGGGGTGACGAAATCCTCGCCACTGGATCACGGCTCAGCTTTTGTGCAAGAGCTCCTCACCCCCGTGAAATCCCGGCAGCCCCAAAATTCCTCCTTAAAGCCACAGCTCCTCTCCCCTGGGCTACCCCAGAGCCCCTCGTGGCTACCAGGGCTGGGGGAAGCTGGGACAGCTCGGGCTGGGGCAACCCCAGTGGCCACGGAGGGATTGGGGTTGGAAAATCCTGGATTTTTAATTTTTTTTTTTTCATGGATAAATAGGGAGGACGAGAATAATTCATTGTTTTACAGCGTCAGCCACACCACGAACCCACAGAAAATCAGGATTTAAATCATCCACCGTCACCTCGGGCTGGGTTTCCAGCCTGGAAAATCCTGGACTTTTAAATTTTTTCATGGATAAATGAGGAGGAGGAAAATAATTCATTGTTTTACAGGGTCAGCCACACCAGGAACCCACAGAAAATCAGGATTTGGTTTTTTTTTCATGGATAAATAGGAAGGAGGAGGAGGAGGATTCCTTGTGTTTTACAGCGTCAGCCACACCACGAACCCACAGAAAATCAGAATTTAAATCATCCACCGCCACCTCGGGCTGAGTCTCCAACACGGAAAATCCCCCCCTTTGGAGCACTTCCCATCCCAGTTCTCCCAGTTTAACCCAGTTCCCGGCTCAGGGCAGCACCCCCAGCCCAACCTCGGGGATTTGGGAGCCTCCAAACCCCGATCCCGGGGGTTACTCACGGCCGGAGACGCAGCCCAGGGCAATTCCAGCCCCCAGCAGGAGGATCCAGGGCTCCATGGTCCCTCGGGAGGCGATTTGGGAACCTCGGGAGGTGATTTAGGAACCTCGGGAGGCGATTTAGAAATCCCGGGAGCCGATTTAGAAATCCCGGGAGGCGATTTGGGAATTCCAGGAGGCGATTTGGAAATCCCAGGAGGCGATTTAGGAACCTCGGGAGGCGATTTGGGAACCTCGGGAGGCGATTTGGGAACCCCGCGAGGTGATTTAGGAACCTCGGGAGGCGATTTAGAATCCCAGGAGGCGATTTGGGAACCCCACGAGGTGATTTAGGAACCTCGGGAGGCGATTTAGAAATTCCAGGAGGCGATTTGGGAACCCCGCGAGGTGATTTAGGCACCTCGAGAGGTGATTTAGGCACCTCGAGAGGTGATTTAGGAAATGCCGGAGCTCCCCCCCGGCTCGTCCCCCTGTAATTTGTGGGGAGGGGCGCGACGGCAGCGGAGGGAGGGGAAAGAAAAAAAAAAAAAAAAAAAAAAAATTTCTTCCCCAAAAGTCATTAAGAGCGCGGCTAATTACTAATTACTAATTACGGGTTGCAGAGGAGGGGCTGGAAAATCCAGAATTCCGGGTTTGGAACCCCCCGAGGCTGCGCTGGGGGGGGGTTTGGGGGGGGGGGTCCCGGTGAGGGTGGGGAGGGGGCGCGGAAAGGTCCTGGTGTGAACTGGGAGCGGCGTTAATTGGGAATGATAATAATAATATTAATAATATTAAATTAATATTAATAATGATAAATTGTGGGTGGTGGTCGTCACCCCCCCCCAGCTCAAGAAAATCCAAAAATCGCCGCCACAGTCCCGAGGTGAGGGGGGGTTTTGGGGGGCTCAGTTCAGGTTTTGGGGGTCCCAGTTCAGGTTTTGGGGGTCACAGCCCCTTCCCCACCCAGCTCAGCTCATGGAAAAATATTCTGGGGCTTGTCCTGGTGCAGATCAGGGAATTTTTAGGGAATTTTTAGGGAAGTTTTAGGGAAGTTTTGGGGAAGTTTTAGGGAATTATTAGAGAATTTTTAGGGAATTTATTGGGAACTTTTAGGGAATTTTTGGGGAAGTTTTAGGGAATTTGAAGGGAATTTTTTTGGAATTTTTAGGGAATTTTTAGGGAATTTATAGGGAATTTTTAGGGAAGTTTTTGGGAATTAAGGGAGCAGCAGCAGCAGCGCTGGGGGTCCTCCTCTGCCCCCCTCCCCCCTCCCTCCTGACGCGTTTTCCCGGGAATTTTCATCCCAAACCTTGCCCGAATCCCTCGGGATTTCCCGCGGCCCCTTCCCCACCCCCTCGCTGGCCCAGGGCTGGCGAGCACCGGCGGCTCCTGCTGGTCCAGATCCCCCCCCCCAGGACAGGTGAGCCCCTCCAGGTGCCCCTCACCTGGCCAGGTGAGAGAACCTCCCCCCAAACCCCTCCCCGGGCCGGGTTTGGCTTCTCTGTCACCCCTCAGGTATTTCCTGAGCTGTCGCTGTCCCCTCCTCCTGTGTCACCTGCCCTGGGGGGGTTGGGGGGGGTTGGGGTCACCCCACACAAGAACGGGGAGCGCAGCCGTGAGTACAAAAATATTTCTATTGCTCACCTGCCCTCACCTGCCCGGAGCTCACCTGGGGGGCAGCTCCAGGACAGCCCAGGGCCACCAGGAGCAGAGCTGGGGCCACCAGGAGCAGAGTCGGGGCCACCAGGGGCACAGTGGAGGCCACTGAGAGCAGTCAGGGCCACCAGGGGCAGAGTTGGGGCCACCAGGGGCAGAGCCGGGGCCACCAGGGGCAGAGCTGGGGCCACCAGGGGCACAGTGGGGGCCACCAGGGGCAGAGTTGGGGCCACTGAGAGCAGTCAGGGCCACCAGGGGCAGAGCCGGGGCCACCAGGGGCACAGTCGGGGCCACCAAGGGCAGAGCCGGGGGCTGCCCCACTGCTGGCAGCCAGGACCCCATCCCCAATTCGGGTCCCCACCCTCGGTCTGAGCCCCCCATCCCTGCTCGGGACCCCCATCCTCAGTTGGAGCCCCCCATCCTTGCTCCGGACCCCCATCCCCATCCTGGACCCCCATCCTGGACCCCCATCCCCGTCCTGGACCCCCATCCTGGACCCCCATCCCCGTCCTGGACCCCCATTCTCGTCCTGGACCCCCATTCTCGTTCTGGACCCCCATCCCCTGTCCAGCCCCAGGCCCCCATTCTCATTCTGGACTCTGATCCCTGATCCGAGCCCCCCTCCCCAATTCCGGGTCTCCATCCTCATTTTGGACTCTCCTTCTGGTTTTGGACCCCCCATCCTCACTCTGGACCCCCATCCCCAATTCCGGGCCCCCATCCCCCATTCCGGGCCCCCATCCCCAATTCCGGGCCCCCTCCCCCTGTGCAGCCCCCGGCCCCTCATGGCTCCAGGTCCCGGGACAGCCTCAGCAGCTCCTTCTGGCTGTCGATGGCCCTCAGGTGCTGCAGGTAAGCCCAGGTGCACACGGGGCTCCTCACGCTCAGGGACTGCTCCGAGCCTGGGGGGGGGGGGCTGCGATCAAAATTGGGGTCCCCCCATCCCCTCATCCCATCCCTGCATTTATGGGATCAAAATTGGGGTCCCCTCATCCCATCCCTGCATGGGGGGATCAGGGTTGGGGTCTCCTCCATCTCCCCCCCCCCTCGGATCCCCCCCGTGTCACCCCAAAACCTGCCCAGCACCCCCAGGGCTGGCTCAGGGATCCCCCCAGGGATCCCCCCCTCAATTCAGGGAACCCCACAGAGATTTGGGGGCGCCCCTGGGCCGGGATTGGGGTGGGATTGAGGAATCACAGGACAGGGATTGGGGTGGGATCGTGGAATTTTGGGGTGGGATTGGGGTGGGATTGAGGAATTTTGGGGTCGGGATTGGGGTGGGATTGAGGAATTTTGGGGTGGGATTGAGGAATTCCAGTCGTACACGTGGAGATCCTCACGGCCTTGGCGTCCTCGGGCCGGTGCGGGGAGCGGGTCCGGAGCGGGGACAGCGGGGCTGGGGGGGACACAGAGAGAGAGGAGGGGGCTCAGTCCTGTCCCCAAAGGCTCAGCTTTGTCCCCAAGGGCTCGGTCCTGTCCCCAAGGTCTCATCCCCGTCCCCAAGGTCTCATTCTTGTCCCCAAAGGCTCAGCTTTGTCCCCAAGGGCTCAGCCCTGTCCCCGAGGGCTCAGCCCTGTCCCCAAGGGCTCAGCCCTGTCCCCAGGGTCTCAGCCCCTCCCCAGGGCCTCATCCCTGTCCCCGAGGGCTCAGTTCTGTCCCCAGGGTCTCATCCCCCTCCCCAGGGACCCCCCAGCCCCCTCCCCACCCCCTCCCCAGCACTCACCGTGTGCGTGGCCCCGGCAGCGCTGCAGGACCCGCACGGTTTTGGCCATCATGTGCTGTGGGTGAGGCACGGGGGGGTCACCTGGGCCCACCTGGACCCCCCCAAAAATCTCTGTCCCTGCCGCGGCTGCGCCCACCCGAGCTCAGGGCTGCGCCAGGGGCCGCCCCTCACTCACCATCTTCTCGAAGTTGATGAGGTTCTCGGCCAGGGTGCGATTCCCCTCGTGGATGAAGGTCATGTCTGGGGTGGGGGTTTGGGGGTCACGGTGGGGTCCCCCAGGAGGGCTGGGCACACCCAGAGGGTCCCCAAAACCGGGCACCCACCTTTGAGCAGGAGGGGCACGAAGGGGATGATGGGGGGGCTCAGCTTGGCCACGGCCAGGCGATAAACGCGGTGATTCCACGATGGGTCCTGGGGACACGGGGGGACACGGGGGGACACGGGGGGACATGGGGGGACATGGAGGGACATGGAGGGACATGGGGGGGACATGGGGGGGACATGGGGGGGACATGGGGGGACATGGAGGGGACAGGGGGACATGGGGGGACACGGGGGGGACATGGGGGGGCTCAGCTTGGCCACGGCCAGGCGATAAACGCGGTGGTTCCACGATGGGTCCTGGGGACACGGGGGGGCATGGGGGGACATGGGGGGACATGGAGGGGACATGGGGGGACATGGAGGACACGGGGGGGACACGGCGGGGACAGTGGCACCTCCTCCCCCCATTGCTCCGGGGGCAAATCCCACTGGGAAGGGGGACAAGGGGAAGGAAAGGGACACGGGGTGGGAGGGGGACACGGGACAGGAATGGGGACACGGGACAGGAATGGGGACACGGGACGGGGACACGGGACAGGAATGGGGACACGGGACGGGAATGGGGACACGGGACAGGAATGGGGACACGGGACAGGAATGGGGACACGGGACGGGGATGGGGACACGGGACGGGAATGGGGACACGGGACGGGGATGGGGACACGGGACGGGAAAGGGGACACGGGACGGGAATGGGGACACGGGACGGGAATGGGGACACGGGACGGGAATGGGGACACGGGACGGGGGGGCTGCACTCACCAGCATCCTCTCCAGGGCCGAGTGCAGCTTCCGGATCTTGTGGGGCAACATCTGCACAGGGACAGGGGCAGGGCTGGCACCCCCTGTCCCCCCCCAGGGACCCCCCGGCTGTCCCACCCCCCTGTCCCCCCCTGTCCCCCCCGTCCCCTCGCTGTCCCCTCGCTGTCACCTCCCAGGTCTTGGCCAGCCGGGTCACGGCCGTGTTGCTCACACCGAACATCACCGCGAAAAAAGAATTCAAATTCTTCTGCTCCTTGAGGCTGCAGCGGGGGGGACGGGGACGGGTCAGGGACAGGGACAGGGACGGGGACGGGGACAGGGAGGAGACAGGGACGGGTCAGGGATGGGGACAGGGACGGGTCAGGGACAGGGATGGGACGGGGACAGGGACAGGGAGGGGGACAGGGAGGGGACAGGGAGGGGACAGGTCAGGGACAGGGATGGGGACGGGAACAGGGAGGGAGACAGTGACAGGAAAGGGACAGACAGGGACAGGGATGGGGACAGGGATGGGGACAGGGAGGGGACAGGGACGGGGACGGGGACAGGGAGGGGACAGACAGGGACAGGAAAAGGGAGAGGGACATGGGATGGGGACAGGACAGTGACAGTGACACTGACAGTGACACTGACAGGACAGTGACAATGACACTGACACTGACAATAACACTGACACTGACAGTGACACTGACACCGACAATAACAGTGACACTGACAGTGACACTGACAGTGACAATAACAGTGACACTGACAGTGACAGTCACTCACTGCGCCGCCAGTTTGATGAATTTGCGCAGGAGCCGCGCTCGCCGGCCCAGCTCGGGGCACAGGCACAGCTCGGTGGCCACCCAGAACTGCAGCTCATTGAATCGCCGCAGGACCCGCGCCAGGTTGGCCGTGGCCACCTCGTGGGACTTGTGCGGGCCCACGATGTAGTGAATCATCTCCACCTGCGACAGGCGGCAGGTGAGGGCTGTCCCCACCCCCCGAACCCCCAAATAACTCCTCGAATCCCAAAACCCCTGAGTCCCCGACCCCCCAAATCCCCAAACCTCTAAATCCCCGAACCCCCAAGCCCCCAAATCCCAAACTCTCAAACCCCTAAATCCCCAAACCCCCAAATCCCCGAATCCCCAAACCCCGAACTCCCAAACCCCCAAATCCCTGAACCCCGAACTTCCAAACCCCAAATCCCCGAATCCCCGAACCCCCAAATCCCCGAACACCCACACCCTGAATCCCCAAACCCCCAAATCTCCAAACCCCAAATCCCCAAACTCCCGAACCCCCAAATTCCCAAATCCTCGAACCCCGAACCCCCAAATCCCCGAACCCCCCCCGCTCCCGCGGTCCCACACCTGGTGGATGCTCTTGAACAGGTTCCAGTCGTAGTCCGTGATGTGGCTGGCGAGTTCCTTGGAGCTGATCAGGTCCAGCGTGTCCGAGGAGCCGGTCTGGGGGCCCAGCTGCTCCGGGTGGGGGGTCTGGGCAGGGGGAGAAGACCCCAGACCCCTCCTGAACTCAGCAAACCCCGCGGGGTCCGGGGATGGGCACCCCAAAACCGAGACATCAGACTCCCCCACCCCCAAACTGAGACACCGAACCCCCAAACTCTCACCCCAAAACCGAGACATCAAACTCCCCCACCCCCAAAAACGAGACTCCAAACCTTCCAAACCCCCAAACCCGAGACATCAAACCCCAAAACCGAGACACCGAACCCCCAAACCCCTCTTTGGGGGGCGGTCTCCCCACCCCGGACCCCCCCCCCCCGCCCTCACCAGGTTGCCCAGCTCGTCCCTGGTGGCCACGAAGAGCCTCTCGTTGAGGCCCAGGGCTGTGAACACCCCCACGGCGTCCGGCGGCAGCAGCGCCCGCTCTGAGCGAGGGAGGGACGGGAGGGGACAAAGCCGGCTGGCCACGGTGACAATGCCACCCCCGAGGGGGCCACCTCACCCCGGCACCACCCCCCCACCCCACCCAACCCCACCCGCCCAGGGCCAGCGCGATGGCAAGGGACAAATCCCGGGGATGTCCCCAAGGGAATGTCCCCATGGGAATGTCCCCAAGGGAATGTCCCCACCAGGAATGTCACCATGGGAATGTCCCCAAGGAATATCCCAAGGGAATTTCCCTATGGGAATGTCCCCATGGGAATGTCCCAAGGGAATGTCCCAAGGGAATGTCCAACAGGGAATGTCCCACCGAGAATGTCCCCAAGGGAATGTCCCCAAGGAATGTCCCACAGCAATGTCCCCAAGGAATGTCCCACCAGGAATGTCCCCACCAGGAATGTCCAACCATGAATATCCCAAGGGAATGTCCCACTGAGAATGTCCTAAGGGGAATGTCCCCAGGGAATATCCCAAGGGAATGTCCCCATGGGAATGTCCCACCAGGAATGTCCCCAAGGGAATTTCCCAAGGGAATGTCGCCAAGGAATATCCCAAGGGAATTTCCCCATGGGAATGTCGCCGTGGGAATGTCCCACCAGTAATGTCCAACAGGGAATGTCCCCAAGGGAATGTCCAACAGGGAATGTCCAACAGGGAATGTCCCACCGAGAATGTCCCCATGGGAATGTTCCCAAGGAATATCCCAAGGGAATTTCCCCATGGAAATGTCCCCACGGCAATGTCCCCACGGCAATGTCCGACCAGGAATGTCCCACCAGGAATGTCCCCACGGCAATGTCCCCACGGGGACCCCCCTCACCTCCGGCCGAGTTCACCTTGACCAGGACGTGCTCCCGGTCCCGGTCCCGGTCCCGGCCCAGCCGCGGCTCCAGGGCCCGCAGGACGTCCCGGACCGAGGCGTTCACGGGCAGCACCGACACCAGGCACGAGTGGTCAGCCCTGAAGATCTCGTAGGGCACTGGGAAGGGACAGAAGTGACCTCGGTGTCCCCAGGAGGGGCTGGACAGTCCCCACGGGGCGGGCAGTACCTTTGTCGTGCGCTCTCAGGGCGCAGGTGCTGTCCAGGGTCGCCTCCTCGGGGTTCCCGAGCCAAATTCCCGAACTCCGAGCCTGGGGAAGGTGGGGCACAGGGGTGGCCCCAACCTGTGGGGTGTCCCCGAAGGGCAGAGGGGACGCGGAGCCTGCCCTGTCACCGCTCAGGTGAGGGGGGTCCCTACCTTGGCCTGGGGGGAGGCGCTGCCGTCACCGTTCTCCAGCCTGGGGAGGGGGGAGAGGGAGGATGGAACCGCCGGGAACGGAACCGGGAGCGGCCACAGCGGGGTTCGGGTCACATTCCCGGGGTTCGGGTCACATTCCCGGGGTTCGGGTCACATTCCCGGGATTTTGGGTCACCCCCAGAGGTTTGGGTCATCCCCGGGATTCGGGTGACCTTCGGGGTTCGGGTCACCCATCGAGGTTCGGGTCACCCCCTGGGATTTTGGGTCACCCCTCGAGGTTTGGGTCACTTTCGGGGTTCGGGTCACTCTCCGGGATTTTGGGTCACCCCCAGGGGTTCGGGTCACCACTCGAGATTTTGGGTCACCCCCGGGATTCCCGGGCCACCCCCGAGCCCCCCCTGTGTGTGACACCCTCCCTACAGCCGGGACCCCACACCTGAGGGACACTTGGAGACACCTGAGGGACACTTGGGGACACCGGGGGGACACCTGGAGACACCTGAGGTACACTTGGGGACACCTGGGGACACCTGAGGGACACTTGGGGGACACTTGGGGCACTCACCCTCGCGGTCGCCGCCTCTCCTGGCCCTGCTCCTGGCCCAGCCCGCCCAGTTGGGGGTCCCGGCTCGCCAGGTCCGCCAGGTTCTGCGGGGACAGGGGGTGCGGGGCTGAGCTCGGGGCTGTCCCCGCGCTGTCCCCGCGCTGTCCCCGCGCTGTCCCCGTACCTGCAGCAGGGCCGTGGTGCTGCGGTCGCCCTGCAGCAGCCGCCCGTAGAGCAGCACCCACTGGCTCACGAGGCGCAGGATTTTGCGCCTTTTCCGCAGGGAATAAGCGACCTTGTCCTGCTCCGAGCCCTCCAGCGGCTCCGCGCGGAAACTGGGACCAGTCAAGGGCACCAGTGACACGGGCACGGGGGGCAGGGACCACCAGGGATGTCACCCCGGGACTTGGGGGTGCGCCCAAGAGCCCGAAAATGGGGTTTGGGGCTCCCCAGGAGGGGACAGGGACGGCGCTGAGCGTGTGGCAGATCCCCCAGTATCCCCCAGTATCCCCCAGTATCCCCCAGTAGAAGGATACTGGTGCAGCAGGGCGCGGCAGAGCTGCGAGGTCGGCATGAACACGGTGTAGGTGAGCAGGAAATCCCCCAGCAGCGTGTCTGGAAGGGACCAGGACATTGTCACCTCTGTCCCCAAGGCCCTGGGGACACGGGCACCGCAGCCCGGGCTGTCCCCAGCGCAGGGCGGGGACAGATTTTTGTTCCTAAACCCCTCGGGAGGGGCTGGATCGGTGCCGGGGGTGGGGACGGGGTTGGCGGGGGATGTCCCCAAGGCAGCTCCGGTGACACCGGCTGGCATTTGCGACACGCTGGGGACATCTCCTGGCTCGCTGCTTTCTCCTCTCCCAAGGCGGAGCGACACCGAGAGGCGGCCCCGGAGCTGCCGCCCTCTCCCGGCCTCGCGTTTTTTTGGGGAATTTTTTGGGGGAATTTTTTGGGGCTTGGACACCCCTGCCTGTCCCCAGCGCCATCTCCGGGTGGCTTTGGGGCTGTCCCCGCCACTTGGGGACACCCGCACGTACCCACGGGGTCGTGGAGGGTGGCATCGAGCCGCATGAACTCCAGCAGGTGCTCCAGGATCTTCTCGGGGGTCCCGGCCATCACCAGGTACCTGCTGGGGACACCGGAGCGGTGACACCGAGGACACGGTCACGGGGGTGACACCGAGGACACGGTCACGGGGGTGGTGGCACCGAGGACACGGTCACGGGGGTGGTGGCACCGAGGACACGGTCACCGGGGCGGGGGTGGTGGCACCGCGGGGTGGTGACACCGCTCCTGTCCCTTTGTTCTGCACCAAAAGTGACCCAAGGGAGGATGGAAAGGGCGGAGGGGGCTGGGAGGGGACAGCGACAGGGACAGAGGGACAGGGATGGGGACAGGGATGGGGACAGGGATGGGGACAGGGATGGGGACAGGGATGACACCTGCCATAAGGGGACAGGGATGTCACCTGCTGCTCAGGGGTCAGGGACAGGGACAGGAATGTCACCTGCCATAAGGGGACAGGGACAGGAGTGTCACCTGCTGTGAGTGGGCCAGGGATAGAGGTGTCACCTGCCACCAGGGAGACAGAGGTGTCACCTGCTGCTCAGGGGACAGGGACGGGGCTGTCACCTGCTGTGAGTGGGACAAGGACAAGAGTGTCACCTGCCATAAGGGGACAGGGACAGAGCTGTCACCTGCTGCTCAGGGATCAGGGACAGGAGTGGCACCTTCTGTGAGTGGGACAGAGGTGTCACCTGCCATAAGGGGACAGGGACAGGAATGTCACCTGCTGTGAGTGGGACAGGGACAGAGCTGTCACCTGCTGTGAGTGGGACAGGGACAGAGATGTCACCTGCCACCAGGGAGACAGAGGTGTCACCTGCTGTGAGTGGGACAGGGACAGAGCTGTCACCTGCCATAAGGGGACAGGGACAGGGTTGTCACCTGCTGCCCAGGGGACAGGGACGGGGCTGTCACCTGCTGTGAGTGGGACAGGGACAAGAGTGTCACCTGCCATAAGGGGACAGGGATGGGGACAGAGCTGTCACCTGCCATAAGGGGAGGGGACAGGGACAGGGTTGTCACCTGCCATAAGGGGACAGGGACGGGGCTGTCACCTGCTGTGAGTGGGACAGGGACACGGGTGTCACCTGCCATAAGGGGACAGGGATAGGGACAGGGTTGTCACCTGTTGCCCAGGGGAGGGGACAGAGCTGTCACCTGCTGCTCCGCGCCGAGGCCGCGTGGCCGCCGCCCCCCTGCAGGTCCTTCTGCAGCACCAGCACGACCTTGCCGTGCTCCTTCAGCCGCACCGTGTTGGCCTCCACGTCCTGGGGGCCGGAATTCCCAAAAATTCCCAAAAAAATCTCCCCAAAACTGAGCCCCCCATCCCCCCCTGGGGGGTGTTCCTGGATCAGCCCGGCCGGAATTCCCAAAAATTCCCCAAAAAATCTCACCAAAACTGAGCCCCCCATCCCCCCCTGGGGGGTGTTCCTGGATCAGCCCGGCCGGAATTCCCAAAAATTCCCAAGAATTCCCCAAAATTCCCCAAAATCCCCCAAAATTCCCCAAAAAGCCGCCCAAAACTGAGCCCTGGAAGGGGAGGGGCGATCCTGGATCAGCCTGGCCAGAATTCCCGAAAATTCCCGAAAATTCCCCCAAAATTCCCCCCAAACCGCCCAAAACTGAGCTCTAGGGGTTGATCCCGGATCAGCCCGGCCGGAATTCCCAAAAAATCCCAAAAATTTCCCAGAAATTCCTAAAAAAATCCCAAAAATTCCCCAAAAATTCCCCCAAAATTCCCAAAAAATTCCCCAAAAAATCCCCAAAAATTCCCAAAAATTCCCCAAAAATTCCCAGCAATTCCCCAAGCCCCGGCGCCACCTTGAGGATGCGGTTGAAGTCGCGCTTGTCCACGCGCAGGAAGTGACAATTGTCCTCGCGCAGGAGGATGGTGGCAGCGCGAGGGGCGTCATTGACCAGGGCCAGCTGCCCAAAATCGTCCCCTTCGTGCAGGGTGGCCACCAGGCCCTGGGGACAGCGGGGGGACAGCGGGGGGACACTGAGGGGACATTGGGGTGGCACTGGGGGGACATTGGGGGAACAGCGAGGTGACACTGGGGGACATTGGGGTGGCACTAGGGGGACATTGGGGTGGCACTAGGGGGACATTGGGGTGGCACTAGGGGGACATTGGGGTGGCACTGGGGGGACATTGGGGGGACACTGGGAACACACAGGGGGTGGCACTGGGGGGACATTGGGGGGACACTGAGGGGACATTGGGGTGGCACTGGGGTGTCCCCAGAGTTCAGGGTGGCCACCAGGCCCTGGGGACAGCGGGGGGACAGCGGGGGGACACTGGGGTGACACTGGGGGACACTGGGGTGACACTGGGGGTGACATTAGGGACACACAGGTAACATTGGGATGACATTGGGGGGACACTGGGGACACACGGGGGTGACATTGGGGGACATTGGGGTGACACTGGGGGGACATTGGGGACACACAGGAGGTGGCACTGGGGACACACAGGGGGTGACATTGGGGGTGACACTGGGGTGTCCCCAGCGTGTCCCCCCTCCTTGGGGACACACAGGGGGTGACACTGGGGACACACAGGGGACACTGGGGTGACATTGGGGGGACACTGGGGACACACAGGGGGTGACATTGGGGACACACTGGGGTGACACTGGGGTGACACTGGGGTGACATTGGGGTGGCACTGGGGTGACACTGGGGTGTCCCCCCTCCCTGGGGACACGCCCACCTTGCCGTGGGTGACCACGTTGACCGAGCCCTTCCAGATGATGAACCAGGAGGTGCCTTTGTCACCCTGGCTGAACACTGGGACAGCGCCGGGAAAAACAGAAAATTGGGGAAATCAGAAATTGGGGAAAATCAGAAATTGGGGAAAATTCAGAAATTGGGGAAAATCGGAAATTGGGGAAAATCAGAAATTGGGGAAAATCAGAAAATTGGGGAAAATCGGAAATTGGGGAAAATCGGAAATTGGGGAAAATTCAGAAATTGGGGAAAAAAGGGGGAAATTCAGAAATTGGGGAAAAATGGGGGAGAAATTAAAAAATTTGGGATCAGCTTCTGGGGGAGGAAGGGAAAATCCAGAATTTTGGGAATGACTCGGGTGTTCCCAAAGGGGAAAATTCACAATTTTGGGATGGGTTCCGGTGTTCCCAGAGGGGGAAATGCAGAATTTTGGGACGGGGCCCCCCCGGCACTCACGGACGGTGCCCGCGCGTTGGTGACCCTCGAACATGAGCACGGCGGCCAGCTCCCGCTTCACCTGCGACAGCCACGGGGACAGGGACGGGGACAGGGACAGGGACAGCTCTGTCACCTCCCCAGGACAGGGGACAGGGACAGGGAGAGGGGACAGGGACAGCTCTGTCACCCCCCGGGACAGGGACAGGGACGGGGACAGGGACAGCTCTGTCACCTCCGGGACAGGGACAGCTCTGTCACCTCCCCAGGACAGGGGACAGGGACAGGGGACAGCTCTGTCACCTCCGGGGACAGGGACGGGGACAGGGACAGCTCTGTCACCTCCGGGGACAGGGGACAGGGACGGGGAGAGGGGACAGGGACAGCTCTGTCACCCCCCGGGACAGGGACAGGGGACAGGGACGGGGACAGGGGACAGCTCTGTCACCTCCCCAGGACAGGGGACAGGGACAGGGAGAGGGGACAGGGACAGCTCTGTCACCCCCCGGGACAGGGGACAGGGACGGGGACAGGGGACAGGGGACAGCTCTGTGACCTCCCCGGGACAGGGGACAGCTCCGTCACCCCCTGGGTCAGGGGACAGGGACAGCTCTGTCACCTCCTCTGGGACAGGGGACAGGGACAGCTCTGTCACCTCCCCTGGGACAGCTCTGGACGGGACGTGATGGGATCAGGAGGATTTGGGGACAGGGGGACACCCGCAGGATTTGGGGACAGGACGGGACGGGATTCAAGATTTGGGGACACCCCGGTTCCCCAGGATTTGGGGACAGGGAAGGACTTGGGGACAGGAATGGGATTCAGGATTTGGGGACAGGGGACACCCGCAGGATTCGGGATTTGGGGACAGGGGAGGATCTGGGGACATGGGACACCCCAGTCCTGCAGGATTTGGGGACAGGACAGGATTTGGGGACAGGGGACACCCGGACCCTGCAGGATTTGGGGACAGGACGGGACGGGATTCGGGATTTGGGGACAAGGGGAGGGTGGCAGGACAGGACGGGATGGGATCAGGAGGATTTGGGAGCAGGGGCGACCCCGACCCCGCAGGATTTGGGGGCGGGATGTGATGGGATTCGGGATTTGGGGACAGGGGACACCCCGACCCTGCAGGATTTGGGGACACCCCTGTCCCCCAGGATTTTGGGGACACCCCTGTCCCCCAGGATTTTGGGGGGGCACACACCGAGTTGGAGAGGTGAGCCACGGCCTTGATGTGCAGCAGCTCCTCAAAGATCAGCTCCAGCTCGTCCTGGGTGCGCTGGGCAGGCCTGGGGGGGTCCAAAAAGAGTCCAGAACATTCCGAATGAGCCCAGAAAAAAAGAGCCCAGAACACCAAGAGTGAGCCCAGAAGGTCCAAGAAAAACCCAGAAGGACCAGAAAGAGCCCAGGAGGTTAAAAACAAAAAGCCCCGAAGGTCTAAAAAAATCCAGAATGTCCAAGAAAAGCCCAGAAGGTCCAGAAGGTTAAAAAAAATTGCCCAGAAGGTCCAGAAAGAGCCCAGGAGGTCCCAGCTGAGCCCAGAAGGTCCCAGAATGAGCCCAGAACACCAAGAATGAACCCAGGAGGAGCCCAGAAGGTCCAAGAAAAGCTCAGAAGGTCCCAGAGGAGTCCAGGAGGTCCAGAAGGAGCCCAGGAGGAGCCCAGGAGGTCCCAGGTGAGCCCAGGAGGTCCCAGAGGAGCCCAGAACACCAAGAATGAGCCCAGAAGGAGCCCAGAAAGTCCAAAAGGAGCCCAGAAGGTCCAAAAAAAAGCCCAGGAGCCCCCAGAGGAGCCCAGAAGGTCCAGAATGAGCCCAGAACACCAAGAAGGAGCCCAGGAGGTTAAAAAAAAAAAGCCCAGAAGGTCCCAGAAGGAGCCCAGGAGGTCCAGAAGGAGCCCAGGAGGTCCCAGAGGAGCCCCCAGAAGGTCCCAGGAGACTCCAGAGGAGCCCAGGAGATCCAGAATGAGCCCAGAAGGAGCCGAGAAGGTCCCAGGAGGAGCCCAGAAGGTTCAAGAAGGAGCCCAGGAGGTCCCAGGAGCCCCCAGAGGAGCCCAGAAGGTTCAAGAAGGAGCCCAGGAGGTCCCAGGAGCCCCCAGCCTCGCCCCCCAGCCTCGCCCCCCAGCCTCACCCCCAGTCTCGCCCCCAGCCTCGCCCCCCGACTCACGGCTTGCGCAGGGCCGTGGCCAGCAGAGCGTCGGGGCCCAGCTGGGCCAGGACCCCCAGGGCCTCCTGCAGCTCCTCGGGGTCCCGGGGACCCCCCCCCCGCTCGGGGCTGGGCTCCAGCTCGGCCAAGCGATAAAACTGCGAGTCCTTGTCCTGGAAATGCCACTCCTGCCTCACTGCGGGGGGACAGCGGCGTCGGCTGGGCTGGGACCCCCGGGACCCCCCCCGGGACCCCCGGGACCCCCTGGGACACCCCGGGACCCCCGGGACCCCCCCGGGAACCCCGGGACATCCCCTGACACCCCGGGACCCCCGGGACACCCCGGGATACCCCCCGGGACATCCTGGGACCCCCCGGGATACCCCCCGGGACCCCCTGGGACCCCCCCGGGACCCCCTGGGACCCCCCGGACACCCTGGGACATCCTGGGACCCCCCGGGACACCCCCGGGACACCCCCCGGACCCTCCTGACACCCCGGGACCCCCGGGACATCCCCCGGGACACCCTGGGATATCCTGGGACCCCCTGGGACCTCCCCGGGATACCCCCGAGACACCCCCGGGACCCCCTGGGACCCTCCTGACACCCTGGGACCCCCCGGGACACCCCCCGAGACACCCTAGGACCCCCCCGGGACATCCTGAGACCCCCCCTGAGACCCCCAGAACCTCTCCTGAGACTCCCAGAGACCCCCAAAACCCCCCTGAGACCCCCAGATCCCCCCCAGAACCTCCCAGAACCTCCCCAAAACCCCCCCTGAGCCCTCAGAGCTCCCCCTGAGCCCCTCCTGAGCCCCCCAGGACCCCCCCGGAGCCCCTCCTGAGCCCCCCAGGACCCCCCCCCGGAGCCTGTCCGGGCCCCCCCGAGCCCCCCGGCTCTCACCGTGGGTCAGGACCCCGCTGTCCAGCAGCACCTGCCCGATGCCCACGGCCTGGCCCCGGCTCTGCACAGCGCCCGAGCTCAGCAGCCAATCCACCAAATCCCTCCCCGAGCAGCAGCGCCTGGGGGGCAGCGAGTCAGGGACCCCCAGACCCCCCGGGACCCCCCGGGACCCCCCTGAGACCCCCCTGAGAGCCCCTGGGATCCCCTGAGACCCCTCTGAGACCCCCGGGACCGCCTGAGACCCCCTGAGAACCCCCAGAACCACCTGAGACCCCCCTGGGACACAGCGAGTTAGGGACCCCCGGGACCCCCCGAGACCCTCCGGGACCGACTGGGATCCCCCTGAGACCCCCCGGGATCCCCTGAGACCCCTGAGAGCCCCTGGGATACCCAGAGACCCCCGAGACCCCCCGGGATCCCTTGAGAGACCCCTGAGACTCCCTGGGATCCCCTGAGACCCCCGGGACCCCCTGGGATCCCCAGAGAGCCTCTGAGACCCCCAGAACCACTTGAGACCCCCCTGGGACACAGCGAGTGAGAGACCCCCCAGGGCAGGACCCCCGAGACCCCCGAGACCCCCAAAAGGACACAGGAAATGAGAGACCCCTCTGAGACCCCCCAGAGACACCTCTGAGACCCCCAGAACCCGCTGAGACCCCCCAGAACCCCCTGATAACCCCCCCAGAACTCCCCTAAAAGCCCCCCCAGAGCCCCCCAAAGCCCCCCAAAATCCCCCAGATCCCCCCCGAGCCCCCCGGACCCCTCGCCCCCCTCACCGGTGCTGTCTCAGGTGATGTTTGTGGTCCCGGATGAGGCCGGGCCGGGCGCTGCTCAGGTGGGCGAGCAGGAATTTCCCCGCTCGCCAAATTTTCTCCGAGGATGCCTTGGGGGGGGGCAGGGGGACACGGGGGGGAGGGGCTGGGCTGTCACTTGTCCCCAAAACGCCCCGAGGTCGCCATTGGCCACTCCGGGAACGGGAGAGCCCAAGGAGTGACCGGCCCAGAGATGGTGGGGATGTGGGGCTGCCCCACAGAATATCGGGGGGCTCCAGCCCCATAGAATATCGGGGGGCTCCTGCCCCATAGAATATCGGGGGGTCCCAGCCCTATAGAATATCGGGGGGTCCAGCCCCACAGAATATCGGGGTCTCCTGCCCTATAGAATATCGGGGGGCTCCAGCCCTATAGAATCTGGGGGGGGCTCCTGACCCCACAGAATATCGGGGTGTTCCTGCCCCACAGACTCTGGGGGTGTTCCTGCCCCATAGAATATCGGGGTGTTCCTGCCCCATAGAATTTTGGGGTGTTCCTGCCCCCCTGACCCCCCCCAGACCCCCCAGATCCCCGCCCCCCCACCTGGCCGACGCTGTGTCCATAATCCGGGCCGGATTCGGGGTCCAGGAGCGGGGTCTGGAAAATCGGGGGGGGAGGGGGGGAGGGGGAGGGGGGGTTGGTGGCTGGGGGGGCTCTGCTGTGCCCCTCCCCCACCCCCACCCCTCACCCCACACACCCGGGGGGGCTCCGGGCACCCCCAGAGCGGCCCCAGCGCTTCACCGGGGGAGGGGGGGGCAGCCCCCAGAGCCCGGATCCTGAACCCAAAACACAAATCCTGAACCCAAAACCCAAATCCTGAACACAGAACCCAAATTCTGAACCCAAAACACAAATCCTGGACCCAGAACCCAAATCCTGAACACAGAACCCAAATCCTGAACACAGAACCCAAATCCTGAACCCAAAACCCAAATCCTGAACACAGAACCCAAATTCTGAACCCAAAACACAAATCCTGGACCCAGAACCCAAATCCTGAACCCAAACCCCAAATCCTGAACACAGAACCCAAATCCTGAACCCAAAACCCAAATCCTGAACCCAGAACACAAATCCTGAACCCAGAACACAAATCCTGGACCCAAAACACAAATCCTGAACCCAGAACACAAATCCTGGACCCAAAACACAAATCCTGAACCCAAAACCCAAATCCTGGACCCAAAACACAAATCCTGAACCCAGAACACAAATCCTGGACCCAAAACCCAAATCCTGGACCCAAAACCCAAATCCTGGACCCTGAACCCAAATCCTGAACCCAAAACCCAAATCCTGAACACAGAATCCAAATCCTGAACCCAGGACACAAATCCTGAACCCAGAACACAAATCCTGAACCCAGCACCAAGTTCTTGAATCCAGAACCCAAATCTTGAACACAGCACTCAGAACCTGAACTGAACCCCCAAATCCTGAACCCAAAACCCAAATCCTGACCCCAGCCGACAGTTCCTGACCCCAGCCCCTCTGGGGTTCCCTCTGGGTTTTCTGCAGCTCGGCGGGAGAGCGCCCAAAAAGCGGCGGCTCCGGGGATCGCCCCGGGATCTGCGGGGTCACCTCGGGAATTTCGGGGTCGCCCCAAGGTTGTGACACCACCCCTGACCTGTCCTCGATGTCCCCAAGGCAGGGACACGGCTCCTGGCCTGTCCTCGGTGTCCCCAAGGCAGGGACACGGCCCCTGGCCTGTCCTCGATGTCCCCAAGGCAGGGACACCATTCCTGGCCTGTCCTCGATGTCCCCAAGGCAGGGACACGGCTCCTGGCCTGTCCTCGGTGTCCCCAAGGCAGGGACACCGCCCCTGACCTGTCCTCGATGTCCCCAAGGCAGGGACACCATTCCTGGCCTGTCCTCGATGTCCCCAAGGCAGGGA
Source organism: Sturnus vulgaris (assembly GCF_052056855.1). Lineage (NCBI taxonomy): Eukaryota > Metazoa > Chordata > Aves > Passeriformes > Sturnidae > Sturnus > Sturnus vulgaris. The sequence goes on from NC_142272.1 coordinate 302,066, forward strand.
CACGGCCCCTGGCCTGTCCTCGATGTCCCCAAGGCAGGGACACCGCCCCTGACCTGTCCTCGATGTCCCCAAGGCAGGGACACCGCCCCTGACCTGTCCTCGGTGTCCCCAAGGCAGGGACACCGCCCCTGACCTGTCCTCGGTGTCCCCAAGGCAGGGACACCGCCCCTGACCTGTCCTCGGTGTCCCCAAGGCAGGGACACCATTCCTGACCTGTCCTCGGTGTCCCCAAGGCAGGGACACGGCTCCTGGCTGTCCTCGATGTCCCCAAGGCAGGGACACGGCTCCTGGCTGTCCTCGATGTCCCCAAGGCAGGGACACGGCTCCTGGCTGTCCTCGATGTCCCCAAGGCAGGGACACGGCTCCTGGCTGTCCTCGGTGTCCCCAAGGCAGGGACACCACCCCTGACCTGTCCTCGATGTCCCCAAGGCAGGGACACCATTCCTGGCTGTCCTCGATGTCCCCAAGGTTGTGACACCGCCCCTGACCTGTCCTCGGTGTCCCCAAGGCAGGGACACGGCTCCTGGCTGTCCTCGATGTCCCCAAGGCAGGGACACGGCTCCTGGCTGTCCTCGGTGTCCCCAAGGCAGGGACACCATTCCTGGCTGTCCTCGATGTCCCCAAGGCAGGGACACCGCCCCTGACCTGTCCTCGATGTCCCCAAGGCAGGGACACGGCTCCTGGCTGTCCTCGATGTCCCCAAGGCAGGGACACGGTGACTCAGGCGCTCTGCAAACTCAGGCGAGCCCCGTGACGGCTCCGGGCAAATGTTTGCCATGGGAGCCGGGAGGCGGCTCCGGGACACGGAGCTGCTGCGGGGACACCCGGGTGGCACCACAGAGGTCGCTGTCACCCGTGGAGGCACGAGAGCGGTGTCACCTCTGGGTGCAGCCGGTTCCTGTCACCTCTGGGTGCAGCCGGTTCGTGTCACCTGTGTGGGTCCAGGTCAGCGCTGTCCCGGTGCCCAAAGGGGCTCTGCTGTCCCCCAGGTGAGGGGGCAGCTCCTCAGAGCCCGGATCCTGAACCCAAAACCCAAATCCTGAACCCAAAACCCAAATCCTGAACCCAAATCCTGAACACAGAACCCAAATCCTGAACACAGAACCCAAATCCTGAACCCAAAACCCAAATCCTGAACACAGAACTCAAATCCTGAACCCAAAACCCAAATCCTGAACCAAGATCCCAATTCCTGAACACAGGACACAAATTCTGAATCCAGAACCCAAATCCTGAATCCAGCACTCAGATCCCAAACCCAGAATCCAGAACCCACGTCCTAAACCCAGCACCCAAAACCCCCAATCCCCCCCGTCCCCCGTCCCCCCCCCAAAATTCGGAGGGTCCCTGATCCTGATCCCATCCCGGGGGTCCCTGATCCCATCTCGGGGATCCCCAATTCCCATTCCGGGGGTCTCTGAGTCCGGGCCAGCAGAGGCTGCGGATGGGCGAGGACTTTCTCCGGAGCCGTAAATCCCGAAATAACCGCGCTTGTTTTCCTCGGGAATCCCAAACAAAAGCGGCCGCGAGCGCGGAACGGCCGCTCCGGCGGCCTTGGCCGAGCGCCCGGAGCTGCCGGAATCCCGGAGAAAAGCAGGATCCAGGCTCGTCCCGTGGGCAGGAAGATGGAAAAGGCAACTCCTTAGGAAACTGCTTGGAGCCGCGCCGTGACAGCGAGGGGGGATTTAGGGGTCCCTGGGTGCTCCAGGGAGGAGTTTTGGGGATAACGGGAGGGTTTGGGTGATTCCAGAGCACCCCCCGGGAAGGAGGAATCGGATCCTGGGGAGGGATTTTTGTGTCTCCCCGGGCTGGCTCCGTGCCACAAGGACAGAGCTCGCAGCCGGTTTTGGTTCTGGATTCAGGAATTTGGGGGGCTCGGAGACCCCTGGATGGGGTTTGGAGATCCCCGGGTGGGGTTTGGAGACCCCCGGGATGGGGATCGGAATGTCCCCCCAGAAATGGCCCCCCGGGAATGGCCCCCCGGGAATGGCCCCCCGGGAATGTCGCACCAGGAATGTCCTGTCAGGAATGTCCCCCCCGGGAATGTCCCCCCAGGAATGTCCCACCAGGAATGTCCCACCAGGAATGTCCCACCAGGAATGTCCTTCCTGCTGGGATGCGCCGCCGGGCACCTGGCACCGGGCTCGTTTCACGCCTGGCCGCTCGTTCCGCTCGGCTCCGCCCGGAGCTCAGCTCACCTGGAGCCTCACCTGGCCTCACCTGGCCCCTCGTGCCCTCACCTGGCTCCCTGCACGCCTGGATTCACTCCCTGTACCCTCACCTGGTTCCTTCCTCCCTCACCTGCACGCCTGGCTTCACTCCCCGCTCCTTCACCTGGCGCCCTGCACGCCTGGATTCGCTCACCTGGCGCCCTCCACGCTTACCTGGCGCCCTCCACGCTCACCTGGCTCCTTCCACCCTCACCTGGCTCCCTGCACTCCTTCCCCTCCTCTGATCCCCGAATTCCCGGTGCTGGGGAGACCCCCGACTCAAATCCATCCGTGGATTTTGGACACGCTCCCCCCACTCCCCAATCTTCCAGAGAATTCCCAGGATTCGGGACACGCTCCCCCCACTCACTCAGAGAAGATTCCCGGAATTTGGGACACACTCCCCCCACTCCCCCACAGGAGACCCCCAGGATTTGGGATATAATTCCCCACTCACCCACAGGAGACCCCCAGGATTTGGGACACTCCCCCCACTCACCCACAGGAGACCCCCAGGATTTGGGATATAATTCCCCACTCCCCCACAGGAGACCCCCAGGATTTGGGATATAATTCCCCACTCCCCCACAGGAGACCCCCAGGATTTGGGATATAATTCCCCACTCACCCAGAGGAGATTCCCAGGATTTGGGACACTCCCCCCACTCACCCAGCGGAGACCCCCAGGATTTGGGACACTCCCCCCACTCACCCAGCGGAGACCCCCAGGATTTGGGACACTCCCCCCACTCCTCCACAGGAGACCCCCAGGATTTGGGACACTCCCCCCACTCACCCAGAGGAGACCCCCAGGATTTGGGACACTCCCCCCACTCACCCAGCGGATTCCCTGGATGCGGGGCAGGCTCCCCCCGGCCCCCTCCAGCCGCACCTCGTAGCTGGAGCTCCGGAACAAGTGCATCCTCCTGAGCCGCGCCGAGATCCGCGCTCCGTCCGCACCGGGACCCCCGGGGGGCTGCGGGGGGGCGGCGGCGCCGCCGATTCCCGGTTCCGGCCCCGCTGCCCCCGGCCCCGCTCCGCTCCGAGCCCCCGGCCCGGCCCCGCTCTCCTTCATGCGGGGGGGAGCGAGGCCATGGCGGCCACGGCCCCGGGGCGGCTCCTGGGGACGGGAACGGGAACGGGAAAGGGAACGGGAATGGGAGCGGGAATGGGAAAGGGAACGGGAGCGGCTCCCCGGGACGGGAATGGGAAAGGGAACGGGAATGGGAAAGGGAACGGGAATGGGGCCGGGAGCGGCTCCCCGGGACGGGAATGGGAAAGGGAACGGGAATGGGGCCGGGAGCGGCTCCCCGGGACGGGAATGGGGCTGGGAATGGGAACGGGGCCAGGAGCGGCTCCTGGGGATGGGGACGGGAACAGGAACGGGAATGGGAGCGGCTCCCCGGGACGGGAACAGGAACGGGGCCAGGAGCGGCTCCTGGGGACGGGAATGGGAGCGGGAATGGGAGCGGCTCCCCGGGAGCGGGGACGGAACCGGGCTGGGGAGCGGGGACGGGGAACGGGAACGGGGCCGGGTTCGGGAGCCGCTCCGGGGAACGGGAACGGGAAATGCTCCCCGGGACGCGAACAGGAACGGGGCCGGGCTCGGGAGCGGCTCCCCGGGACGGGGCCGGGCTCGGGAGCGGCTCCTCCGCCGCCGCCGCCGCCGCTCCGGGCCCGCCCCGGGCTCGGGAGCTCCGCCCGTGGCCCCTCCCCGGCTCCCACGGCCCCGAATCGCGACCCCGAGGTTTGGGGGAACCCCCGAACCCCTCGCTGAGCCATGGGGGGGGGGCCCCCCGGGACCCCCAAAACCCCCTGGTTTGGATTTTGGGGGGTCCCGCAGGGAGAGGCGGGGGTTGGGGGCGTCACAAGGGGGTCCCCCCGCCCAGCCTGGGGGGGAAAACAGGACCAGGAGAGGCTGGGAAAGGAGGGGGGATTGTACTGGGAATGGTTTGGGCTGGGACTGGTTCATAGTGGGAATGGTTTACTCTGGGACTGGTTCATACTGGGAATGGTTTACTCTGGGACTGGTTCATACTGGGAATGGTTTATGCTGGGACTGGTTTACACTGGGAATGGTTTGTATTGGGACTGGTTTATACTGGGAATGGTTTACTCTGGGACTGGTTTGTACTGGGAATGGTTTACTCTGGGACTGGTTTATACTGGGAATGGTTTGGGCTGGGAATGGTTTACTCTGGGACTGGTTTATACTGGGAATGGTTTACTCTGGGACTGGTTTGTACTGGGAATGGTTTACTCTGGACTGGTTTATACTGGGAATGGTTTACTCTGGACTGGTTTATACTGGGGAGGTGCCCCCAGCCCCCCAGAGCAGCCAGGCCCGGCGCTCCTGGGAGAGTTTTCGCTGGGACTTTTTGGCCAAAAAAAAAAAAAAAAAAAAAAAAAAAAAGAAAAGGCACTTTCTGCCAAAAGGAGCCTTCACATATGAAATAAATCCCGATTTTTAAAATTCAAATCGCCTTCAAATGGGCCCCCACCCCAGCTCGAGCAAGGACGGGAAACATCAGCAGGATTCAAGGAATTTGGGGAATGAGCCTGGAGCCTCCCCCTGCTGCTCTGAGAGGCTCTGGGGGTCACACCGGGGGTCCCCAAATCCGCTTTGAGCAGCGGGACGGGGACCCCAATCCTGATCCTCCCCTCCCGCTGCCTGTGTGAGCTCCTGGATGCTTTTCCAGGAATTCCTGGAGGTTCCAGGATCACAAAATCCCGGATCCCCGACCCCCGGAGCTGCTCCCGGGGTTTTTCCAGCCAGGATTCCCCCGGGATCCTCCCGGGCCGTGCACAGACACGTCCCCCCATGCAAATTAGCGCTAATTAAGAGAAAGGAGGGAGAGGCCTGAGGAAGGCAGAGGCTCCTGGAGCTCTCAGGGAGCCGCACCCCGGCAGCTGGAGGAGAAACACAGAGACACCTGCCCAGCCCCCCAAAAAACTGCCCTGGGCCCCCCAAAACTGCCCCAGCCCCCCAAAAACTGCCCTGGGCCCCCCAAAAAACTGCCCTGGGCCCCCCAAAACTGCCCTGGGCCCCCGGGATTGCCCCCCCAAAACTGACCCGGCTCCCCCCAAACTGCCCTGGGCCCCCCAAAACTGCCCTGGGCCCCCGAGATTGCCCCCCTAAAACTGCCCCAGCCCCCCAAAACTGCCCCAGACCCCAAAACTGCCCCGGTTCCTTTCTTGGCTGAGGTTTCCATCACCCCGTTCCCATCCCATTCCCATTTTATCCCACCCTATCCAATCCCAACCCCATTTATCCCATCCCAATCCCATCCCATTCCAATCCCAATCCTACTCCATTCCAATCTCATCCCATCCCATTTTATCCCAATCCAATCCCATCCCCTCCCAGTCCCCGTGTCCATCCCAGTGTCCCGGAGTTACTGGACCAGTTCAGGGCAGTGTTGGTATCCCTGGGGTGTCCCTGGGGTGTCCCTGGGGTGTCCCTGGGGTGTCCCCGACCCCCTCATCCCCTCCCTGGCTGTGGGATCTCGCTCCTTCCCTTCCGGCACTCGCGGCCGTGCCCCGGCCGGGTCTGGGGTCGGGTCTGGGGTCGGGTTTGGGGTCGGGTTTAGGTTCGGGTTTGGGGTCGGGTTTGGGTTCGGTTTGAGGGAGGGTTTAGATTCAGGTCTGGGGTCGGGTTTATGGTCGGGTTTATGTTCGGGTCTGGGTTCAGGTTTGGGTTCGGGTCTGGGGTCGGGTTTAGGTTCAGGTTTGAGGTCGGGTTTGGGGTCGGGTCTGGGTTCAGGTTTGAGGTCGTGTTTGGGGTCGGGTTTAGGTTCAGGTTTGGGGACGGGTCTGGGGTCGCGTTTAGGTTCAGGTTTGGGGTCGGATTTAGGTTCAGGTTTGGGATCGGGTTTAGGTTCAGGTTTGGGGTCGGGTCTGGGGTCGGGTTTAGGTTCGGGTTTGGGGTCGGGTTTAGGTTCAGGTTTGGGATCAGGTTTAGGTTCAGGTTTGGGGTCGGGTTTAGGTTCGGGTTTGGGATCGGGTTTGGGATCGGGTTTGGGGTCGGGTTTGGGGTCGGGTTTAGGTTCAGGTTTGGGGTCGGGTCTGGGGTCGGGTTTAGGTTCGGGTTTGGGGTCAGGTTTGGGGTCGGGTTTGGGGTCAGATTTGGGGTCAGATTTGCTCCTTTCCCCCCCACAATCCCCGATCCCGCCGAGCTCCCTCCTGACCCCACCAACATCCCGGGCAGGAATCTCTCCCCAATATCCCAAATCCCAAACTGGAATCCCAAATCCCCCAACTGCTCCCCTCATTCTTCACCCCACAGAGGCCGAGATGGGATTAAATCCCGATATTTCCATCCCGATATTTCCATCCCGATATTTCCATCCCGCTCTCTATTCCCGCTCCATTTCCTGGGAATTCCGGGTCTTGTCCCCCCGCCCTTGGCACGGCGCAAAAATTCCAGGAGAAATCTGGGAATTCTCGGTGACCCCCGGGAGGGTTTGGCTGGCGAGTGGGGGAGGGCTGAAGGAAATTTTTCACATTTTTCATCCCCCCCTCCAGGTTCTCCAGGACACGGCCACAAATCAGCGCCGAAAATCCAATCCCGGGGGGGAAAAAAAAAAAAATAAAAAGGAATTTACCGCGCTCCCAACAGCGCGGATTTATCCTTTAAAGCCGCTGCTTTATGGGGTTTTTTTTTTGCGTTTTTTTTTCCTCTCTCCAACCCCATTTATTCCCTGTTTATTGGCCCAGCCTCTCCTAATTTATGTTTTCATTACTTTGATTAACGCTCCTGCTCCCCTGACATCGTTTATTTTTTTTTTTTTCCCCACCTCGAGTGTCTTCCCGAAAAATTAAATAATCCTCGGATTTAACCCGGCGATGATTTGTAATTTAATCAACTCCACCGCCGTCTTTTATCTCCTAATTGGGCCGGAATTAGCAACAATTCCGGAATTAACACGAATTATGGTGACGCCCCTTGTTTATTGCGCCGGGTTTTATTGGGTTGGGACAAGAGGAATTTTATCTGAGGATCATTTTTATCTGTAGGAATTTATCTGAGCCGGATTCGCCAGTTCTGGGGGTTTGATTCATTTCTGGATCGTCCACGGGTGATAAAAAATTGCTGCCGTGGAGGGGATGCTGCTCTCAGGGAAGGAAGGAAGGTTTAATTTAATTTAATTTAATTTAATTCTCCTCATTATCATTTGGGGAACGTGATGTGTCTTGTTCTGCCGGTTCTTTCCGTGCCCTGAAACAATTCCCTGCGAACATCTCAGCTCTGAGAATCCAGAAAATCACGGCAAAAAAAAAAAAAAAAAAATGGAATTGTTCAGGTTGGAAAAGCCCCCAAAAAAATAAATTAAAAAAAAAAATAGAAAATGCTTTTATTCCAGCCTGAATAAGTCACCAAATCCCACCGGTAACGCAGAGAAATGAGAAAGAAAATCAAATTTTTTCCCCCCAAAATGGGATTTTTAACCGTTCCTCAGAGCCCATTTCCTCAACTTTTCCTTTTCCCTTTCACCTTTGACATTTCTGGAGTCTCAATCCCAGAAAATCAGGAAAGAAAATCAGAAAAAAAAAAAAAAATCAGTGTTTTTTCCCAAAACACTTTTCCTCATTTTTCCTTTCACCTTTGGCTCTTTGGGGTCTCAATCTCAGAAAATCAGGGAAAAAAATCAGAAAAAAAAAAAAAAAATCAGTATTTTTCCCCAAATATTTTCCTTTCACCTTTGGCTCTTTAGGGTCTCAATCCCAATTATTCCCGCGGGTGAAATGTTCCTTTAAAAGGGGGAAAACAATTAAAAAAAAAAAAAATTAAAAAAAAAAATAAACAAATTGAAAAGGCCTCAAGGCCAAAGCGTCGGGATGAAATCCAGGCTGTCCCCAAGTGGCGGGAAACGAACCCAGCCCGGATGATTTTCCTGCTTTTGTTTTCCCAGATCCAGGAGGAGGAGGAGGAGGAGGAAGAAGGAGGAGGAGGAGGAGGATGATGAGGAGGAGGAGGAGGAGGGGGGAAGGAAGATGATGAAGGGGAGGAAGAAGGAGGAGGAGGATGGTGATGATGATGAGGAGGAAGAAGAGGAAGGAGGGGGGAGAGGAGGAGGAGGAGGAGGATGAGGATGATGAAGGGGATGAGGAGGATGAGGAGGGGGGGAAGGAGGATGATGAAGGGGAGGAGGAGGAAGAAGGAGGAGGAGGAGGGGGATGAGGATGATGAAGGGGAGGGGGAGAAGGGGGAGAAAGAGGAGGAGGAAGAAGGAGGAGGAGGATGATGAAGGGGAGGAAGAAGAAGGAGAAGGAGGATGAGGATGATGAAGGGGAGGAGGAGGAGGAGGGGGATGAGGATGATGAAGGGGAGGAGGAGGAGGAGGGGGATGAGGATGATGAAGGGGGAGAAAGAGGAGGAGGAGAAGGAGGAGGAAGAAGGAGGAGGAGGATGATGAAGGGGAGGAAGAAGAAGGAGAAGGAGGATGAGGATGATGAAGGGGAGGAAGAAGTAGAAGGAGGATGAGGATGATGAAGGGGATGAGGAGGAGGAGGAGGAGGGGGGAAGGAAGATGATGAAGGGGAGGAGGAGGAGGGGGATGAGGATGATGAAGGGGAGGGGGAGAAGGGGGAGAAAGAGGAGGAGGAGGAAGAAGGAGGAGGAGGATGATGAAGGGGAGGAAGAAGAAGGAGAAGGAGGATGAGGATGATGAAGGGGAGGAGGAGGAAGAAGGAGAAGGATGAGGATGATGAAGGGGAGGGGGAGGAGGAAGAAGGGGGAGGAGGATGAGGAGGAGGATGATGAAGGGGAGGAGGAGGAGAAGGAGGATGAGGATGATGAAGGGGAGGAGGAGGAAGAAGGAGAAGGATGAGGATGATGAAGGGGAGGGGGAGGAGGAAGAAGAGGAGGATGATGAAGGGGAAGAGGAGGATGAGGAGGAGGAGAAGGAGGAGGAAGAAGGAGGAGGAAGAAGGAGGAGGATGATGAAGGGGAGGAGGGGAAGCGGGAGGAAGAAGAAGGAGGAGGAGGATGATGGGGAGGAAGAAGGAGAAGGATGAGGATGATGAAGGGGAGGGGGAGGAGGAAGAAGAGGAGGATGATGAAGGGGAAGAGGAGGATGAGGAGGAGGAGGGAGAGGAAGAAGGAAGAGGAGGAGGAAGAAGGAGGATGATGAAGGGGGGAAAGATGAGGATGAGAAGGAGGAGGAGGAGGAGGAGGAAGAGGAGGAGGAGGAAGGATCCTTCATCCGCTCCATCCGGCCGTTCCCCAGCTGTTCCCCAGGAGCGATAACCAGGAAAAAAAAAAAAAAAAAAAACAAACTCCGGGCAAAAAAAAAAAAATTAAAAAAATAATCCAGGTCCAAAGGTCGGGAAAAATCCGGCTTGTGGGGTCCGCCCGAGGACAGCCGGGCTTTGGGATTTCACCGAAATTTTGGGATTTCACCGAATTTTTGGGATGGCATTGGGGCTTTTGGGACGTCCCCATGTTTTTGGGATGTCGCTGGGTTTTGGGATTTCACCGAATTTTTGGGATGTCACCGGGTTTTAAGAATATCGCTGGGATGTCAAAAAAAAAAAACGCCACCAAAAAAAACCAAAAAACCCAAAAAAAAGAAATGAGAAAGGGGAAGGAAAAGCCCCAAGAGGTCTTTGAGGATTTTGATGAGGTGTCCCCAGCCCGCAGCTCCTCGGGAAGGGAAACCCCGCAGGGGAGGAAGCGAAAGCCACTGGGGAATGTCCCCAAGGCCACACGCTCCTCATCCCCCGTGTCCCCAAATTGTCCCCCCAGTGTCCCCCCAGTGTCCCCCAGTGTCCCCCCCAGTGTCCCCCCAGTGTCCCCCAGTGTCCCCCCCCACCGTGTCCCCTCCTCGGTCCTCCCGCCCGCCAGGGGGCGCGCAGGGACGGGGCGGGGCCGGGCCTGTGGGCGTGTCCCGCTCTCTGTGGGCGTGTCCCGCTCTCTGTGGGCGTGTCCCGCTCTCTGTGGGCGTGTCCCGCTCTCTGTGGGCGTGTCCCGCTCTCTGTGGGCGTGTCCCGCTCTCTGTGGGCGTGTCCCGCCCTCTATGGGCGTGTCCCGCTCTCTGTGGGCGTGTCCTTCTCTCTATGGGCGTGTCCCGCCCTCTGTGGGCGTGTCCCCCTTCGTCTCCCGCTTCCGTGTCCCGTGTCCCGTGTCCCGTTCCCGTGTCCCGTTCCCGTGTCCCGGCGAGTGTCGCTGTCCCGGGCCGTGTCTCGTTCCCCTGTGCCGTTCCCTGGTTCCCCGTCCCGGGGAGTCTCTCTGTCCTGAGGCGTGTCCTTGTCCCGGGGCGTGTCCCTGTCCCGGAGCGTGTCCCGTCCCCGTTCCCGGGGCGTGTCCTTGTCCCGGAGCGTGTCCCGTCCCCTGTCCCAGGAGTTGTCCTCGTCCCCGTCCCCGTGTCCCGTCCCCGTTCCCGGGGCGTGTCCCGGTGCCGTGGGCGGGCCGCTCCGAGGCCGCCATGGCGCTGAGCGGGGCCCTGGTGCTCCGGATTGTTTACGCGTCCTTCGGTGCCCTGAGCGGCCTCTCGGCCTTCTGCGCCTGGAGCATCGTGCCCGCGCTGCGCCAGCCCTACACGGCTGCGGCCGGGGGGCTCTCGGGTACGGCTCCGGGGGACGACGGGCACCGGGCCGGGGCCCTGAGGGGCTCCCGGGGGCGACGGGCTCGGGGGAAGGGAGGGATCGGAGCCGGGGGCGTGAGGGGAGTGAGACTGAGGGGCTCAGGGGCCGAGGAGCCGCTTGTCAGCCATGAGGGGGCTGTGAGGGGAATGAGGAGCTCCTTGCTCAGCCATGAGGGGGCTGCGAGGGGAATGAGGAGTCCCTTGCTCAGCCATGAGGGCTGTGAGGGGAATCAGGAGCCCCTTCCTCAGCCATGAGGGAGCTGTGAGGGGAGTGAGGAGTCCCTTGCTCAGCCATGAGGGGACTGCGAGGGGAATGAGGAGCCCCTTGCTCAGCCATGAGGGGGCTGTGAGGGGAATCAGGAGCCCCTTGCTCAGCCATGAGGGCTGTGAGGGGAATCAGGAGCCCCTTCCTCAGCCATGAGGGAGCTGTGAGGGGAGTGAGGGGAATGAGGAGCCCCTTGATCAGCCATGAGGGCTGTGAGGGGATCAGGAGCCCCTTCCTCAGCCATGAGGGCTGTGAGGGGAGTGAGGAGCTCCTTCCTCAGCCATGAGGGGACTGAGAGGAATGAGGAGCCCTTTGCTCAGCCATGAGGGAGCTGTGAGGGGAGTGAGGGGCGTGAGGAGCCTCTTCCCCATGGCTGAGGGGGCTGTGAGGGGAATCAGGAGTCCCTTGCTCAGCCATGAGGGGAGTGAGGGGAATCAGGAGCCCTTTGCTCAGCCATGAGGGGAGTGAGGGGAATGAGGAGCTCCTTCCTCAACCGTGAGGGCTGTGAGAGGATCAGGAGCACCTTCCTCGTGTCTGAGGGGGCTGTGAGGGGAGTGAGGAGCCCCTTCCTCAGCCATGAGGGAGTTGTGAGGGTCATGAGGACTGTGAGGGGATCAGGAGCCCTTTGCTCAGCCATGAGGGGAGTGAGGGGAATCAGGAGCTCCTTCCTCAACCGTGAGCGGGCTGTGAGGGGAGTGAGGAGCCGAGGAGCTCCTTCCTCATCCCTGAGGGACTTGTGAGGGCTCTGAGGGGATCAGGAGCCCCTTCCTCAGCCATGAGGGGAGTGAGGGGAATAAGGAGCCCCTTGCTCAGCCATGAGGGGAGTGAGGGGAGTGAGGGGAATAAGGAGCCCCTTGCTCAGCCATGAGGGAGTTGTGAGGGTCATGAGGACTGTGAGGGGATCAGGAGCTCCTTCCTCAGCCATGAAGGCTCTGAGGGGAGTGAGGAGCCTCTTGCTCAGCCATGAGGGAGTTGTGAGGGGAGTGAGGGGCATGAGGAGCCTCTTCCCCATGGCTGAGGGGGCTGTGAGGGGTGAGAGGGGAATGAGGAGCTTCTTCCTCATCCCTGAGGGACTTGTGAGGGCTCTGAGGGGATCAGGAGCTCCTTCCTCAGCCATGAGGGAATTGTGGGGGGCATGAGGAGCCCCTTCCTCAGGGCTGAGGGGACATTTGAGGGGGTGTCAGGGCAGGAATTGGGGGTGTCAGAGCAGGAATTGGGGGTGTCAGAGCAGAAATTGGGGGTGTCAGGGCAGGAATTGGGGGTGTCAGGGCAGGAATTGGGGGTGTCAGAGCTATGGGGGTGTCAGGGCAGGAATTGGGGGTGTCAGAGCAGAAATTGGGGGTGTCAGAGCAGAAATTGGGGGTGTCAGGGCAGGAATTGGGGGTGTCAGAGCAGGAATTGGGGGTGTCAGGGCAGGAATTGGGGGTGTCAGAGCAGAAATTGGGGTCAAGGAGCCTCTTCCCTGGCACTGAGGTTTCCAGGGAAGCAAAGAAATCCTCCTGATTTCCCCAAGGTCTGTACCAGACCCTCTGGAAGAGGAGTTTGGGCCACAGGGGTAAAATTGAACCAAATGTGCCCAAAAGTTCGGGAAATTCGTGAGGTTTGTGGCTCTGGGTTAATGGTTGAGTCCTGCAGCTCCAGGGCTGGAATTCCTGGAGGAACAGTGGAAAGTGAAGTGAAAATTTAAGAAAGATCCAGGGGTGAGGTGCAGGGCTGGGCTTGTCTCTGCTTCCTCTCCCTAAAAATAAAAAAAAAATATATAAAATAAAGGAAAAAAGCTTTTAATTCTGGGCTTTTAAAACCGGGATTCAGCAGAGAAATTGCATTGCAGGGTGGCACAAAAATTGGGTGGGGGGATTTTGAACCAGAAATGCAGGAGGGAAGAGCAAACGAAGGGATTTTCTGCTGTGTTTGTGTTCAGGGAGGAATTTTGTCGGTGGAATTTTGACAGCAGAATTTTGACAGCAGAATTTGGAGATCCTCCTTAAAGTGCCCCAGTTAAGCCAAGCTCTGCCTGTTGGTCCGTGTTTATCTCGTTTTTTTTTTTTTTTTTAATGCCTTTGCATCTGAGTTTGAGGATGTTTATCCGAGCTTTTCCTGGCTGGAAGAATTCCTGCCGATCCTGAGCAATCTCCAGCTTTGTCTCTGCCATCGGTTTGTTGATATTTCCCTTATCTCCCAGAGAACCTTTCCTGCTTGCCCTAAATTTCACTCATTCCCTGTTATTTTACAGCCAAAAATTTCTTTTTTTTTTTTTTTTTTTTTTTTTGATCCGAGTTCCGTGGAGGGAAAAGGAGGCTGGCACTGGAGCTTTCACTTCCCTGTAATTATGGAATTCCTGAGCAGCCCTTCCAGTCCTTCCAGTTGGATTTGGGGCTGAGAAATCCCCAATTTCTACCTGGAAAAAAAAGCAGCTCCTCAATGCCCAGCATCTCCAGGATGGAGATTTGGGATTTTTTTGGGATTGTCCCAAATCCGAGCCCGGCCTTGTTGGAGGCAGAAACTCCTGGTGGGTGCTGCAGCTTCACCCCAAAAAAAAAAAAATCCGAATTAAATCCCAGGGGTTTTAAATTCCATTTCCACCCAGTCACAGGGATACTCCTGGGATTTTAAAAACCTGAAAAATTAAAAGTGCCGTGGGGCCTGAACACAGGATCTGCTACAACACCAGAATATTCCAAAAAGTTCCTCTCCTTCCACAGCTTTTTTTTTTTTTTTTTTTTTCCCCTAAAATATCTCCGTGTAGATCCCAAATTTTGGCAGGGAAAATCCCCCAATTCTTCCCCTCTTCCAAACCCAGCTGAAGCTCCCGGGATCTCCCAGGAGAGGCAAAATTTGGAAAAACACACAAAAAAAAAAAAAAAAAAAAGGCAAAAATTTCACTTGTCCAAGCTCCAGCTCCTGCTGGAATTGGGGATTTCAGCTCCTTCCAGCTGGGGTGGATAAAAGGGAATTGTCCAGCTGCAGAGGGACTGAAGGCTTTGTAAACAAAATTAAAAAAAAAAATAAATCTTGGAGTTGTCTTTGCAGGGAGTTTTTAATGTTATTTCTCTTTTTTTTTTTTTTTTGCCCCATGTTTGGGAACTGGAATTGGGATGCTCCTTGCAGGAATGCTGGAGTCAGGGGGCTCCTCGTGGAAAATAGAACTAAATCTGCAGGGTTTGTGTTGGTTTGGGGAATTTTTTTTTTTGTTTTTTTTTCTTTGGTTTCTGCTGCAGATTTGTTGTTTTTCCACGTGTAGGGCACAAGGCCCTGCAGTGTGAGCTCGTTCCCCAAAAAAAATCCCCTGGGATTCAAGGATCCCTCCAGGAGGAGCAAGAGGCCAAAAAAAAAAATCGTGTTTGTCCCAGTGTTTGTTTGGATGATTGCAGAGAGGGAAAGTTCATTTCAAAGCTGGATCAGGTCTGGGTCAGAATTGGATCAGGTTTGGATCAGGGTTTAAATCAGGTTTGGATCAGAAATGGATCAGGATTTGGATCAGGATTGGATCAGAGTCTGGATCAGGGTTTGGATCAGGATTGGATCAGGGTTTGGATCAGGATTGGATCAGGGTCTGGATCAGGTTTGGATCAGGATTTGGATCAGGATTGGATCAGGGTCTGGATCGGGTTTGGATCAGGGTCTGGATCAGGATTTGGATCAGGTTTGGGACAGAAATGGATCAGGTTTGGATCAGAATTTGATCAGCTTTAGATCAGGATTTGGATCAGGCTTGGATCAGGTTTGGATGAGAATTGGATCAGGTTTGGATCAAGGCCTGGATCAGGTTTAGATCAGAAATGGATCAGGTTTAAATCAGGATTTGGATCAGGGTGTGGATCAGGATTGGATCAGGGTTTGGATCAGGTTTAAATCAGGGTCTGGATCAGGTTTAGATCAGGTTTAAATCAGGGTCTGGATCAGGTTTAGATCAGGTTTAAATCAGGGTCTGGATCAGAATTTGGTCAGGCCCAGATCAGGTTTAGATCAGGGTCTGGATCAGGTTTGGATCAGGATTTGGATCAGGATTTGGTCAGGCCTGGATCAGGTTTAGATCAGGTTTAAATCAGGGTCTGGATCAGGTTTAGATCAGGGTCTGGATCAGGTTTGGATCAGGTTTGGATCAGGATTTGGTCAGGCCTGGATCAGGTTTAAATCAGGTTTAAATCATGGTCTGGATCAGGTTTAGATCAGGTTAGGATCAGGTTTAAATCGGATTTGGATCAGGTTAGGATCAGGATTTAGGCCAGGGTTTGGTCAGGCCCGATCAGGACCGAGCCCCTCGCTGTTTCAAACCCTGACTCAGCGTTTTGGGCGCTTGTGCTGAGTCACCCGTGCGGCCTCAGCGGGGAGCAGCTTTTTGCTGACTCCAAAACCCCAAATTCCCCATTTTTGAGGGAAATTTGGGGCCGGGAGCACCGGCAGGAAGTGGGGGAGGGGAATTTAGGAGAAGCTGAGGGCTCAGCTCTGTCACCTGACCCTGGGCCAGCGTCTGGGCCACCGTGACTCTGCACTTGTGGCCACGGGGTCTGCCCCTGGACAGCTGTTCCAGCTGTTCCCAGATGTTCTGGGCTGGGTTTTACCTGTCCCTGGGTGCTGTTCTGACGTCCCTGCTGTCACCTGGGCAGGTGTCCAGCTGTTCCAGCTGTTCTGGGGGGGGGGTTGATCTCTATTTTACCTGTCCCTGGGTGCCTTTCTGATGTCCCTGCTGTCACCTGGACAGGTGTCCAGCTGTTCCAGCTGTTCTGGGGGGGGGTTGATCTCTATTTTACCTGTCCCTGGAGATGTTCTGACATCCCTGCTGTCACCTGGACAGGTGTCCAGCTGTTCCAGCTGTTCTGGGGGGGGGGGTTTGATCTCTATTTTACCTGTCCCTGGGTGCCGTTCTGATGTCCCTGCTCTCACCTGGACAGGTGTCCAGCTGTTCCCAGCTGTTCTGGGGGGGGTTGATCTCTATTTTACCTGTCCCTGGAGATGTTCTGACATCCCTGCTGTCACCTGGACAGGTGTCCAGCTGTTCCAGCTGTTCTGGGGGGGGTTGATCTCTATTTTACCTGTCCCTGGGTGCTATTCTGACATCCCTGCTGTCACCTGGACAGGTGTCCAGCTGTTCCAGCTGTTCTGGGGGGGGTTGATCTCTATTTTACCTGTCCCTGGGTGCCTTTCTGACGTCCCTGCTGTCACCTGGACAGGTGTCCAGCTGTTCCAGCTGTTCTGGGGGGGGGTTGATCTCTATTTTACCTGTCCCTGGGTGCTATTCTGACATCCCTGCTGTCACCTGGACAGGTGTGCTGGCGCTCTGGGCCCTAATCACCCATGTGATGTACCTGCAGGATTACTGGAGGACCTGGTTAAAGGGCCTGAGGTTCTTCCTGGCCGTGGGGATTCTCTTCTGTGCCCTCTCCGGGCTGGGCTGCTGCACCTTCCTGGCCCTGGCCATCACCCAGCACCAGTGTGAGTACTGGGAGCCACTGGGAATACTGGGAGAGGGGCTGGGGGCTGCTCCTGTCACCTCCTCCTCTGGGGACACCTGCAGGGATGGCATCGAGGTCACCTCCTCCAGCAGAAAAACTGGGATGGCCTCGTTTGTATTCCCAAAAAAAATCCCTGGGATTGCCTCCTTTACATTCCCCAAAAAAACTGGGATTGCCTTGTTTGCATTCCCAGAAAAACTCTGGGATTGCCCTGTTTACATTCCCCCAAAAAACTGGGATGGCCTTGTTTGCATTCCCAAAAAATCCCTGGGATGGCCTTGTTTGCATTCCAAAAATAATTGGGATTGCCCTGTTTACATTCCAAAAATAATTGGGATTGCCTCCTTTACATTCCCAAAAAATCCCTGGGATGGCCTTGTTTGCATTCCCAAAAAACCCTGGGATTGCTTCCTTTCCATTCCCAAAAAAACTGGGATTGCCTCCTTTCCATTCCCAAAAAAAACCCCTGGGATTGCTTCCTTACATTCCCAAAAAACTGGGAATTGTCTCATTTCTATTCCCAAAAAAAAAACCCCTGGAATTTCCTCATTTCCATTCCCAAAAACCTGGGAATTGCCTCGTTTCCATGACAAAACCCCTCAAAAAAAAAACTGAACCAGGAATTCCCTCAAATCCCATCCCTGAATTCCCTCAAATCCCATCCTTGAACCAGGAATTTCTACAAACCCACGTCCTAAATCAGAATTCCCACAAATCCCATCCCTGAATCAGAATTCCCACAAACCCAATTCTCCTGAACCAGGAATTCCCTCAAATCCCATCCCTGAATTCCCACAAATCCCAACCCTCAATTCCCACAAATCCCAACCCTCAATTCCCACAAATCCCATCCCTGAATTCCCTCAAATCTCATCCCTGAATTCCCACAAATCCCTCAATTCCCTCAATTCCCACAAATCCCTGAATTCCCTCAAATCCCATCCCTGAATTCCCTCAGATTCCTGAATTCCCTCAATTCCCACAAACCCAATTTTCCTGAACCAGGAATTCCCTCAAATCCCATCCCTGAATTCCCTTAAATCCCTGAATTCCCTCAATTCCCACAAATCCCAATCCTCAATTCCCACAAATCCCTGAATTCCCTCAATTCCCACAAATCCCATCCCTGAATTCCCTCAAATCCCATCCCTGAATTCCCTCAATCCCCACAAATCCCCGAATCCCCTCAATCCCCACAAATCCCTGAATCCCCTCAATCCCCACAAATTCCTGAATTCCCTCAATTCCCACAAATCCCTCAATCCCCTCAATCCCCACAAATTCCTGAATTCCCTCAATTCCCTCAAATCCCCGAATCCCCTCAATCCCCACAAATTCCTGAATTCCCTCAATTCCCTCAAATCCCCGAATCCCCTCAATCCCCACAAACCCAACTCCCCGAACCCACTCGGTCGCGACGGAACCAGGGAGGAAAAAAATCCTCGCGATTCCAGCAGGACGCAGGGAACACCCGGCTCTTGTTCAGCTCTTCCAGGCTCCGGAATTCCCAGCGATTCCCGATTTTTTCCCGTCTCTTGCAGCCCTGGCTGACCCCCGCAGTTATTTCCTGTCGTGCGTGTGGAGTTTCATGGCTCTCAAGTGGGCGCTGCTGCTCAGCCTCTACTCGCGCCGCTACCGCGCCGAGTTCGCCGACATCAGCATCCTCAGCGACTTCTGAATCCCAAAAAAAACCAAAATCCCCGCGGGAAAAACCAGGGGAGAGAGGGGAGAGAGGGGAGAGGGCACGGGGCCGGCTGCGGGTCCGTCTGTCTGTCCCTCTGTGTGTCTGTGTGTCCCCCTGTCCCTCTGTCTGTGTGTCCGTGTCTGTCTGTCTGTCCCTCTGTGTGTCCCCCTGTCCCTCTGTCTGTGTGTCCCCCTGTCTGTCTGTCTGTCCCTCTGTGTGTCTGTCTGTCCCCCTGTCCCCCTGTCTGTCCCTCTGTCTGTCTGTCCCCCTGTCTGTCCCCCTGTCCCTCTCTCTGTCTGTCCGTGTGTCCCGCTGGGTTTTGCTCGCCCATCGCTGCTGGTTCTGGTTCTGGTTCTGGTTCTGGGGAGGGAGGGGAAGGGAAGGGATCGGGGCTGATTTTGTCACCTCCTGTGTCACCTCCTGTGTCACTGCCCTGCTCCCGTGTCACCTTTCTGCTCCTGTGTCACCTCCTGTGTCACCTCTGCTCCTCTTTTGTCACCTCTGCTCCTTTGTTTGCTCCTGTGTTTGTCCCCTCTCTGCTCCTGTGTCCCCTCTCTGTTCCTTTGTCCCCTCCTGTGTCCCCTCTCCCGTGTCCCCTCTCTGCTCCTGTGTCCCCTCTCCTGTGTCACCTTTCTGCTCCTGTGTCCCCTCTCTGCTCCTGTGTCCCCTCTCCTGTGTCCCCTCTCTGCTCCTGTGTCCCCTCTCCTGTGTCCCCTCTCTGCTCCTGTGTCCCTTCTCTGCTCCTGTGTCCCCTCTCCTCTGTCCCCTCTCTGCTCCTGTGTCCCCTCTCCTGTGTCCCCTCTCTGCTCCTGTGTTGGTCACCTCTCTGTTCCTTTGTCACCTCCTGTGTCACCTCTCTGTTCCTGTCTTTGTCCCCTCTTCTGTGTCACCTCTCTGCCCCTCTGTCCCCTCTCTGTTCCCGTGTCCCCTCCCGTGTCCCCTCCCGTGTCCCCCCCCCGTGTCCCCCCCGTGTCCCCTCCCGTGTCCCCCCCCGTGTCCCCTCCCTGCCCCAAGGTCCCAGCGGATCCTCCGGGATTTTGGGATTCGGGGCAGGGGAGCTCAGCTCATCCCAAAGCTCCAGCTTTGGGAATTCTGCTCCTGGCTGCTCCCTGGGCTGGGCTTAGCAAGGATTGGGAAAGGGTTTAACCAAAAATCCCGCATTTAAAACCTGCAGTTGAGCAGCTCTGGGGGGGGAAAAAGAGTTTGGGGAAAAAAAAAAAAGTTTGGGGGAAAAAAAAGAGTTTGGGGGAAAAAAAAAGAGTTTGGGGGAAAGGTTTTTGGGGAAAAAAGTGGGGAAAAGGTGTTTGGGGAAAAAGTGTTTGGAGAAAAAGGGGT
Source organism: Sturnus vulgaris (assembly GCF_052056855.1). NCBI lineage: Eukaryota > Metazoa > Chordata > Aves > Passeriformes > Sturnidae > Sturnus > Sturnus vulgaris. The sequence continues at coordinate 321,598 of NC_142272.1, forward strand.
TTGGGGAAAAGGTTTTTGGGGAAAAAAGTGGAGAAAAAAGTGGGGAAAAGGGGTTTGGGGAAAAGGTTTTTGTGGGAAAAAGTGTTTGGGAAAAAAGAGTTTGGGGAAAAGGTTTTTGGGGAAAAATTGTTCGGGGGAAAACGTATTTGGGTCAAAAGGTTTTTGGGTGAAAAAGGTGTTGGGGAAAAAAGGTTTCAGTCAGGTCCAAACCTGACCTGCCTGAGCATCAGGGGAGAAGATTTTTGGGGAAAAAAAAAAAAAAAAAAAAGAAAAAAACCCCAATTTTTGTGGAAGCAGGAGGAGAGAGGAGGGGACAGGAGCTGCTCAGGTGACCCCACGGATTCAGGAGCACCTTTGGGGTGAGGCTGTGACCTCCTGGACTGTTTTTTTTTTTTTTTTTTTTTTTCTCCAGGGCTCCTGTGTGTAAATATTCCCTCTATTTTTACATGGAATTCTCGTTTGTGTCACCACAAATACAAACCCTCCCTCCCCCGGGCTGCCTGCACTGAATTCCTCAAGGATTGGGTGGGAATGGGGATTTTTTGGGGTGGTGGGAAGTGTTTGGGACCCCCCTCATTTCCTCATTTCCCTTAAAAATCAGCGATCTGACTTTGCCCCTAAAAAAAAAAAAATCCCGTTGGGATTCGGGGATTTCAACCCCAAAAAAAAAAAAAAAAAGGGATTTTTTTGGGGGAATTTGTGATGTTTCCATCGCTTTTCTCTGGGAACGGGCGAGGGGCAGGGGGGGCTTCGGGGGGGTTTTGGGGTCAGCCCTGGGCGAGTTCCCGTTCCCAGCGCCACCCCAGTCCCGTCACTGAGGGGGTCCGGGGCTGGGGACACTTTGGGGACGCTTTGGGGACACTTTGGGGACACTTTGGGGGCGTTTTGGGGACGTTTTGGGGGCGTTTTGGGGACGCCCCCGGGTGCAGAGCCCGCAGGAGCCGCCAGAGGGCGGCAGTGACACAGCCCGGGATGGGGGGGGGGGGGGGGGCGCGAGAGAGAGACCCCAAAAAACACCCGGGATACCCCAAAACCCACCCGGGATACCCCAAAAACCCCCTGGGACACCCCAAAAACCACCCGGGATACCCCAAAATCCACCTGGGATACCCCAAAAAACCACCCGGGATACCCCAAAATCCACCCGGGATACCCCAAAACCCACCCGGGACACCCCAAAACCCACCCGGGACACCCCAAAATCCACCCGGGATACCCCAAAAACCACCCGGGACACCCCAAAAAACCACCCGGGATACCCCAAAAACCACCCGGGATACCCCAAAACCCACCCGGGATACCCCAAAACCCTTTCTGTCCCCACATCCCCCACAAAATCCCGACCACCCCATCCCATTTTTCCCCATCCCAATCCCATTTCCCATGAAATTTCCCATTTATTTTTTTTTTGTTTGTTTGTTTGTTTTGTTTTTTGTTTTTTTCCCTTTTCCAGCATTCCTTCCTCCCTGCCTGAGGAATCTTCTGGTGCATTTTTTATTTTATTTTATTTTTTTTTTTTAAATTTATTTTTTATTTTTTTTTAACCCCACGGATGTCACCCCCTGTCCCCCCAAGGCCAGCACTGGGGGGTGGGGGGGGGTGACCCCAACCCTTCCCGAGGTTTTCCTGCCCCAAAGGAATCCCCGCAGGTTTTTCCCATTTTCCCAATGTGCTCGCAAGATGCGGCGAGGGCGGAAGCGGCGCCTCAAAGGCTCCGGATGAGCCCCGGGGGGCTGGGGGGACCCTCGGGGGATTTTGGGGGGCTGGGAGGACCCCCAGGGGATTTTGGGGGGCTGGGAGGACCCTCCGGGGATTTTTTGGGTGGCTGGGGGGACCCTCAGGATATTTTTTGGGGGGCTGGAGGGACCCTCCTGGGATTTTTTGGGGGGCTGGAGGGACCCTCCGGAGATTTTGGGGGGCTGGAGGGACCCTCAAGAGATTTTTTTGGGGGCTGGGGGGACCCTCCGGGGATTTTGGGGGGCCTGGAAGGGGCTGGGGGGACCCTCAAGAGATTTTTGGGGGGGCTGGGGGGACTCTCCAGGGGATTTTGGGGGGCTGGGAGGGGCTGGGGGGACCCTCAGGATATTTTTTGGGGGCAGGGAGGGGCTGGGGGGACGCTCCTGGGATTTTTTGGGGGGCTGGAGGGACCCTCAGGAGATTTTGGGGGGGCTGGGAGGGGCTGGGGGACCCGGTCCTGGGGTGCAGGGACACAAATCCCAAATTTTCCAGGGCTGTCCCCAAACCTTCCAGAAATGTCCCCAAATCTTCCAGAAATGTCCCCAAATGTTCCAGGAATGTCCCCAAATTTTCCAGGGCTGTCCCCACTCGTGCTGTCCCTGCTCCCTGGATGAGGCCCTGCCTGGATTTTCCATTTTTTGGGGGGAAAAATCCCCCAAAATCCCCCAAAATCCCCCAAAATCCCCCAAATCCCCCAAAATCCCCCAAAATCCCCCAAATCCCCCAAATGCCAGCGGCTCCTGGGGCTGTGGAAGGGAGGAAGAGGAGTGAGGAAGAATCCCCGGGGGAATTTGGGAATTTTCGATTTCCCTGCTGGGAATGAGGATGAGGAGAAAAACCAAAACAGGCTCAGCTTTAAACGGTACCAAAAAAAAAAAAAAAAAATCGACTTTAGTACTAGAAACTGTTAAAAAAAAAAAAATAAAAATCAGAATAAAACTTTTCGTTCCCATTGAGGAAAATTTTGAGGCTGGAGAAAAACCAAAACAGGCTCAACTTTAAATGGTACAAAAAAAAAAATGTTAATGCTAGAAATTATTTAAAAAGAAATAAAATAAAAAAAAAAAATTTATTTATTGAGGAAGTGCTTGACAAAAATCCCAAAGGAATGTCCTGGGATGGGACACGAGGGAATTCAGGATTTGGGTGAGATTTGGGGATTTTAGGATCCCAAAAGGAGAATTTTTTTTTTTGGTTTTGGGATGAACTCAGCAAAGCTGGGACTGAGCCGGGAGTGGGGGGAGACAAAAATCACCCGCACAACTGGCAGTGGTTATTGGAAAATTTTTTTTTTTATTATTTTATTTTATTTTTAGGACAATTCTCCTCTTGAAAGGGGAAATAAAACGGTTCAAGATGGGCACAGAGCTGAGGGAAAAAAAAAAAAAACAAACTGAAAATCCACGGGCTGGGATTTTGGGGAAGAATTTTTATTTTATTTTATTTATTTTTATTTTTTTTATTTCTGGAGAACCCCCTCTGATCCTTCCCAGTCTGGAACTGGGCTGGGGTCGCTTCTAAAATTTTTTTTTTACCTTTTTTGTGCTTTTTTTGCCCCTTTTTAATGTTTTTTTTTACTCCTTTTTTAGGCTTTTCCACCCCTTTTTAATGCTTTTTTTTAAAACCTCTTTTTAATGCTTCCTTTACCCCTTTTTAATGCTTTTTTTACTCCTTCTTAATGCTTTTTTTACCCCTTTTTAATGCTTTTTTACCCCCTTTTTAACCCCTTTTAATGCTTTTTTAAACCCCTTTTTATGCTTTTTTTTTTACCCCTTTTTATGCTCTTTTTTACCCCTTTTGTGCTCTTTTTTTACTCCTTTTTAATGCTTTTTTTAACCCTTTTTTATGCTGATAAACCCCGACTAAATCCATCCCTTCCAGCCCTCGGGAAACCCCAAATTCCACCCAAATTCCGCAGCAATGGGACATTTCCCTTCTCTGGCTTGGAAAAAAAAATCCTTTTATTTTATCCTTTTATTTTATCCTTTTATCATCTTATTTTTTATTTTATGCCTTTATTTTATCCTTTTATTTTGTCCTTTTTTCCTTTTATTTTATCCTTTTATTTTATCCTTTTATCCTTTTATTTTATCCTTTTATCCTTTTATTTTTTTATTTTATGCCTTTATTTTATCCTTTTATTTTGTCCTTTTTTCCTTTTATTTTATCCTTTTATTTTATCCTTTTATCCTTTTATTTTATCTTTTTATACTTTTATTTTTTTATTTTATGCTTTTATTTTATGCTTTTATCCTTTTATTTTGTCATTTTCCCCTTTTATTTTATCCTTTTATTTTATCCTTTTATCCTTTTATTTTTTTATTTTATGCTTTTATTTTATCCTTTTGTTTTGTCCTTTTTCCCTTTTATTTTATCCTTTTTTCCTTTTATTTTATCCTTTTATTTTACCCTTTTATCCTTTTATTTTTTTTTTATTTTATCCTTTTATTCCTGGTGATGGAGGAGCAGGAGAATTCCCTTTCCCTGGATTGGAAAATCAGGAAAGGAAGAACCCGCGAATTTCATCCCAACCCCCCCAAAAAAATTCCAACCCCGCATCCCAAAATCCTGACACCTTTGAGCCCATTCCCGACCCCCATAAAAACCCAAAAAAAATTAAAAATTAATTTAAAAATTAATTTAAAAATTGGGAGAGAAACCCAACCCCAGCCCGGCCTCCCCCCCCGCCCTCTCCGTGCAGATCAAACACTTTTTAATCTCAATAAGAATTTCCTGGGACAAAATGAGGAAAATCTGGGCTCGCATCCGCCCGGCAGCCCCGGGCTCATCCTAAAAGAAATTTTTTATTCCCGAGTTCATCCTCAAAGAAATTTTCCCTCCCCGGGCTCATCCTAAAAGAAATTTTTTATCCCCGAGTTCATCCTAAAAGAAATTTTCCCTCCCCGGGCTCATCCTAAAGGAATTTTTCCCTCCTCATCCTCAACCTCATCCTTAAAGAATTTTTTTATCCCCGAGCTCATCCTAAAACAACTTTTCCCTCCCCGGGTTCATCCTAAAAGAACTTTTTTTTTATCCCCGAGCTCATCCTAAAGGAATTTTTCCCTCCTCATCCTCCCCCAGCCCACGGAGCGTCCCCGGAGCCTCCTCGGGAATTTGCTGGAATCCCTTTGGAAAGGATCTGCAGGAAAAGCCCCAAAATCCCAAAACCCCCAAATCCCACAGCCCCAAAACTCCAAAGTCCCAAAGTCCCAAATCCCACAGCCCCAAAACCCCAAATCCCACAGCCCCAAAATCCCAAAACCCCAAAGTCCCAAATCCCACAGCCCCAAAACATCCCAGCCCCAAAATCCCGAACCCCCCAGCCCCGAAACACCAAACCCTGCAGCCCTGCGGCCCCAAAACCCCAAAGTCCCAAATCCCAAAGCCCCAAATCCCACAGCCCCAAAACCCCACAGCCCCCAAACCCCAAAACTCCAAATCCCACAGCCCCAAAACCCCAAACCCCGCAGCCCCTCGGCCCCACAGCCCCACAGCCCCAAAGCCCCAAAGCCCCAAAGCCCCAAAACCCCAAACCCCTCGGCCCCACAGCCCCAAATCCCACAGCCCCAAACCCCACAGCCCCAAACCCCAAAGCCCCAAATCCCACAGCCCCAAAACCCCAAACCCCGCAGCCCCTCGGCCCCACAGCCCCTCGGCCCCAAATCCCCAAACCCCGCAGCCCCAAACCCCAAACCCCGCAGCCCCTCGGCCCCACAGCCCCAAAACCCCAAACCCCTCGGCCCCAAATCCCCAAACCCCGCAGCCCCTCGGCCCCACAGCCCCAAACCCCGCAGCCCCAAAACCCCAAACCCCACAGCCCCAAAACCCCAAACCCCACAGCCCCTCGGCCCCACAGCCCCTCGGCCCCACAGCCCCTCGGCCCCAAATCCCCAAACCCCGCAGCCCCAAACCCCAAACCCCGCAGCCCCTCGGCCCCACAGCCCCAAAACCCCAAACCCCTCGGCCCCAAATCCCCAAACCCCGCAGCCCCAAAACCCCAAACCCCACAGCCCCAAAACCCCAAACCCCACAGCCCCTCGGCCCCACAGCCCCTCGGCCCCACAGCCCCAAAACCCCAAACCCCGCAGCCCCAAACCCCAAACCCCACAGCCCCAAACCCCACAGCCCCTCGGCCCCACAGCCCCAAACCCCAAACCCCACAGCCCCTCGGCCCCACAGCCCCAAAACCCCAAACCCCACAGCCCCTCGGCCCCACAGCCCCTCGGCCCCACAGCCCCTCGGCCCCACAGCCCCTCGGCCCCACAGCCCCTCGGCCCCACAGCCGCGCTCCCGAGCACCGGGAACTCGTCCCAGCCGCTCAGGGGGAGTTTTAGGATTTCTCTTTCATCTCCGGCCAGGACTTGAGCCGGGCTTTGGGCTCTGCCCAGACGCGGCTTGGAAGGTTCCGGGGGTGTCCCAGATGTGCTCTGGGGTGTCCCAGATGTGCTCTGGGGGTGTTCCAGATGTGATCCTGGGGGGGGTGGGGTGTTCCAGATGTGATCCCGGGGTGTCCCAGATGTGCTCCGGGGGTGTCCCAGATGTGATCCCGGGGTGTCCCAGATGTGATCCTGGGGGTGTCCCAGATGTGATCCTGGGGTGTCCCAGATGTGATCCCGGGGTGTCCCAGATGTGATCCCGGGGTGTTCCAGATGTGATCCCGGGGTGTCCCAGATGTGATCCTGGGGGGGTGTCCCAGATGTGCTCTGGGGGTGTCCCAGATGTGCTCTGGGGGTGTTCCAGATGTGATCCTGGGGTGTCCCAGATGTGAACCTGGGGGGGGTGGGGTGTCCCAGATGTGCTCTGGGGGTGTCCCAGATGTGCTCTGGGCTGGGTGGGGGTGGGGGCAGTTCCCTCTGCCTGGGACCCCCAGCCTGGATGGGACCCCCAGACCCGGGGACATCCTTGGATCTGTCTGTCCATCCATCCATGGATCCGTCTGTCCATCCATGGATCCGTCTGTCCATCCTTGGATCCGTCTGTCCATCTGTCTGTCCATCCATCTATGGATTCATGGTTCCCTGTGTCCATCCATCCATCTGTCTGTCTGTCCATCCCCCCATCCCTGGATCCCTCTGTCCATCTGTCCGTCCATCCATGGATCTATGGATCCATCCATCATCCATCCATCCATGGATCCATCCGTCAGTCTGTCTGTCCATCCCTCCATCCATCCATGGATCCCTCTGTCCATCTGTCTGTCTGTCCATCCATCCATCCATGGATCTGTAGATCCCTGTGTCCCTCTGTCCATCCATCCCTGTGTCCCTGTGTCCCTCTGTCCATCCGTCCATGGATCCCTGTGTTCCTCTGTCCATCCCTGTGTCCCTGTGTCCCTCTGTCCATCCATCCATGGATCCCTGTGTCCCTCTGTCCATCCATCCCTGTGTCCCTCTGTCCATGGTTCCCTGTGTCCCTCTGTCCATCCATTCCTGGTTCCCTGTGTCCCTCTGTCCATCCATTCCTGGTTCCCTGTGTCCCTCTGTCCATCCATCCCTGTGTCCCTGTGTCCCTCTGTCCATCCATCCCTGTGTCCCTCTGTCCATCCATGGTTCCCTGTGTCCCTCTGTCCATCCCTGGATCCCTGTGTCCCTCTGTCCATCCCTGTGTCCCTGTGTCCCTCTGTCCATCCATCCCTGGTTCCTGTGTCCATCTGTCCATCCCTGTGTCCCTCTGTCCATCCCTGGATCCGTGGTCCCATCCCCCATCCACGGGTCCCTCCCCGTCCCTGTCCCAGCTCTGCAGCACCGGGGTCACATCCCAAGGAAATCCGGGAATTCCGACCTCCCCCCCTCCCCCTTCCCCTGCTCTGGTTCCCCCCCAGGATAAAAATTAAAAATAAAAACAACCAAATTTTATTCCCAATTTTACTCCCTCCCAAATTCCCAACCCCGAATTCCCAGCAGGACCACGAGGGCTGAGTTTGTTTGGGATCAAATCCAGGCTCTGATCCCCCAAATTCCTGATTCCCCAAATTCCTGACCCCACAAATTCCTGACCCCACAAATTCCTGATCCCACAAATTCCTGATTCCCCAAATTCCTGATCCCACAAATTCCTGATTCCCCAAATTCCTGATTCCCCAAATTCCTGATTCCCCAAATTCCTGACCCCACAAATTCCTGATTCCCCAAATTCCTGATTCCCCAAATTCCTGACCCCACAAATTCCTGATCCCCCAAATTCCTGATTCCCACAAATTCCTGACCCCACAAATTCCTGATTCCCACAAATTCCTGATCCCACAAATTCCTGATCCCACAAATTCCTGATCCCCCAAATTCCTGATTCCCACAAATTCCTGACCCCACAAATTCCTGATCCCCAAATTCCTGATTCCCCAAATTCCTGACCCCACAAATTCCTGATCCCCCAAATTCCTGATTCCCCAAATTCCTGATCCCACAAATTCCTGATTCCAGAGGATCCCGTGGCTCAGCATGGGGCAGGCAAAGTTTGGGATGAATTTTTGGGGGATGAATTTTTTAGGATGAATTTTTTGGGATGGATTTTTTTTAGGATGGATTTTTGAGGATTTTTTTTTTAATTTTTTTTTTTTTTGGTGAGGATTTCCTTGAGATGAATTTTTAGGATGGATTTTTTGGGATGGATTTTTTAGGATGGATCTTTTGGGATGGATTTTTAGGATGGATTTTTTGGGGGGATGGATTTTTAGAATGAATTTTTTAGGATTAATTTTTTGGATGGATTTTTAGGGATGAAGTTTTTAGGGTGAATTTTTTGGGATGGATTTTTTTTTTGTGAGGATTTTTTGGGATGGATTTTTTGAGGATGGATTTTTTTAGGATGAATTTTTAGGATGAATTTTTGAGGATGAATTTTTTAGGATTAATTTTTGAGATGGATTTTTTTAGGATGGATTTTTTGGGATGGATTTTTAGAATGAATTTTTTGAGATGGATTTTTTTAGGATGGATTTTTGAGGACGAATCTTTTAGGACGGATTTTTTTTTTTTTTTTTTTGGGGGGGGGATGGTTCCCATCCCCATCTCCCCACACCCCAAATTCCCCCCGGTTCTCTCAGCAACCACAAAAGTTCCGAATTTTTGGCCTCCCCGCAGCTGTTTCCACTCGAGGCCGCTGTAACAGGAAAAACCTGCAGCTCCCTTTCATGTTCTTCATTTATCTGCATCATCCTCTTTTTTTTTTGTTGGTTTTTTTTTGGTTTTTTTGAGGTTTTTTTTTTTGTTATTTTGATTTTTGGGGGGGATTTTTTGGGGGGTTTTCTGTTTTTTTTTTTTTTTTTAATTTTTGGTTGGTTTGTTTTTTAATTTTTTTTTCTTTTTTGGTTTTTTTGTTTGTTTGTTTGGTTTTTTTTTTTTTTTTTCTTCACGGGGATTATTTTTATCCTCCAGAACAAAGAAAAGGAGATTGCTTTGTGATTTTTTTTTTAATTTTTTTTTTTTGCCAAAGTAAAAACAAAACCCTGCTCATGTCCCCAAGTGCCACCTCCACTTTTAAATCCCCCCAGGGACGGGGACTCCACCCCTGCCCTGGCCCCAAAATCTTCCGAGATTCTCCCCAAAAAAACCCAAAATCTTCCGAGATTCTCCCCAAAAAAACCCCAAAATCTTCTGAGATTCCTCCCAGAAATCCCCCAAATCTTCTGAGATTTTAATTTAATTTTATTTTATTTTATTTTTATTTTTATATTTCCTCTTTAAGGCCTGAAATTTTTCCCCGATGTGTCAAAAGCAGCACCAGAAAAAAAAAAAAATTAAAAAAAAAAAATTAAAAAATCCCCCATCGAGCTGGAGGAGTCACTGAAACCACTCGTGACCTTTCCATGAGAAGTTTGGATGAAAAAACTCCCGGAAAAAAAAAAAACAAAAAAAACCCAAAAAACCCCAAAAAACCCTCGCTGAAAGAACAAATTGAAATGTTTGAGCCACAAAAGCTCCAAATGTGGGGACAGAAAACCCTCGGGGTTTTATTTTATTTTATTTTATTTTTTTTTTGGGTTGCTCCTTCCTGCATTTCAAAGCTCTTTGTGTTCCTGGTTTTTGCTCCCCTCCTCCTCCTCCTCCTCCTCCTCCTCCTGGCCGCGTTCGATCCCCTCGGGTTTTTCTCTTTTAAAAGGAAAACAATTTAAAAAAAAAAAATTAAAAAAAAAAGAAATTAGAAAAGAGAGAGAATTAATGAAGGAATAAAGGGCAGGACTCAGCTGGAGCTGCCCCAGTCCTGGGGGTTCTGAGCCCCCGACAGCTGCGAGGGTCCCTCCTCATCTTCCTCTTCCTCCTCTTCATCCTCCTCTTCCTCTTCCTCCTCCTCTTCCATTTTTTGTTCCTCTTCTTCTTCATGGTCCCTTCCTGTTCCCTTTTCCCTTCCCCTTCTTCTTCCATTTCCTCTTCCTCTTCTTCCTCTTCCTCTTCTTCCTCTTCCTCTTCTTCCTCTTCCTCTTCCATTTTTTATTCCTCTTCTTCTCGCCCTTCTTCTTCCATTTCCTATTCCTCATCTTCCTCTTCTTCCTCTTCCTCTTCCTCTTCCTCTTCCTCTTCCTCTTCCTCTTCCTCTTCCTCTTCCTCTTCCTCTTCCTCTTCCTCTTCCTCTTCCTCTTCCTCTTCCTCTTCCTCTCCGTTTTCCCATTTCCCTTCCCCCCGGGAGCCGCTGGATTCACCGGGCAGGGATTGGGTGATGGGCGAGGGGGGGCGAGGGACGGACAGAGGGACAGAGGGACAGAGGGACAGAGGGACAGAGGGATGGACAGAGGGACAGAGGGACAGAGGGATGGACAGAGGGACAGAATCCATGGATGGACAAATGGACAGAGGGATGGGGGATGGACAGAGGGATGGACAGAGGGACGGAATCCATGGATGGATGGATGGATGAATTAAAGGATGGACAGATGGAATCCATGGATGGACGGACAGACAGACAGATTAAAGGATGAAGGGATGGATGGATGGACAGACAGACAGACAGATTAAAGGTGAAGGGATGGATGGAATCCATGGATGGCTGGATGGAAGGACGGACAGATTAAAGGATGAAGGGATAGAATCGATGGATGGATGGACAGACAGACAGATTAAAGGATGAAGGGATGGATGGACAGACAGACAGACAGATTAAAGGATGGATGGATGGATGGAATCCATGGATGGCTGGATGGAAGGACGGACAGATGGACAAACAGACTCGAGCTCCATTTCACGAACCCCTTTTCCTCACGCCCCCTTTGGCCGCCCCCTCCTCTGGATTTTGGCCGTTCCTGCCTCGCTCCTCGCGTCCCCACCTGCCTGGAAATCTCCTCCTCCAGCCCACACGAACCTTTGTGGGGTTCAACCGGGTTGAAAAATAATTAAAAAAAAAAATAATAATAATAATTTAAAAGGCCCAGAACTTCCCCCCCAGAACCAGCCCCGGGCTCCTTTGGCACCGGGAGCTTCCCCCCCGCCATCCGGGCCGCAGCTGGAACATCTGGAGGGCTCGGGGTGGCGAGGGAGAGAGGAAATCTGGAACCCATAAAAGCTCCAGAGCCTCTCGGCCTTGCCCTGCATTGGTCTGAGCCCGGTCCGCCCCCGCTAAGCTCGGCCTATCAGCAGGAGCCGCTCCTAAAGTCATCCCTCCTGTCCGGGTGGCCCAAAGGAAAAGCCCAGGAGCTCCTCGAGGGCTCCGCGGGGCTTTGGGGGCGCTCCGAGGGGGGAACCCCGAGGGCGAATCCTCCGGGAGCCACCGGCGGCTCCTCCCAAACCCTAAAAAAAAAAAAAACAAAAAACCCGAGAGAGGAGAGGGTGTGTGTGGAGGGGGAGAGAGATGAAAGAAGAAAACCAAAACCCCGATTCCCCGGGAGGCAGCGACGACGAAAGCGAGCGAGCTTTGAAAAAAACCACCCGAAAACGAAGCGGCCAAACCCTGGGGGGATCCCGCTCGCCACAGGGCAAGCGCAGCCGGGGCTGCGCGACCACTCAGGAGGGCGACGATGCCCACGCCCAACGCGTCATCGCCAACGTGCGGGAGCGGCAGCGAACGCAATCCTTGAACGACGCCTTCGCGGAATTGCGCAAAATTATCCCCACGCTGCCGTCGGACAAACTGAGCAAGATCCAAACGCTGAAGCTGGCGGCCAGGTACATCGATTTCCTGTGCCACGTGCTGAGCAGTGAGCGGCCCGAGCACAGGGTGGCCCCCGCGTGTCACCTCGTGGCCCACGAGAGGCTCAGCTACGCCTTCTCCGTGTGGAGGATGGAGGGAGCGTGGTCGGTGTCGCGTTGAGATGGGTACGTGGGGTGGGCTGGGCTGGGGTGGGGTGGGGTCGCCGGTGTGTCGTCGTTGTGTCATCGCTGTCACCTCTGTGTCATCTCTGTGTCATCGCTGTGTCACCCCCGTGTCACCCCAGTGTCACCTGTGTGTCATCGCTGTGTCACTCCTGTGTCACCCCCGTGTCATCTCTGTGTCATCTCTGTGTCACTCCCGTGTCAACCCCGTGTCACTCCTGTGTCACCTCCGTGTCTCCTGTGTGTCACCCCTGTGTCATCTCTGTGTCACCTCTGTGTCACCCCCGTGTCATTCCTGTGTCACCCCAGTGTCACCTGTGTGTCATCGCTGTGTCATCGCTGTGTCACCCCCGTGTCACATCTGTGTCACCCCAGTGTCATCCCCCGTGTCACTCCTGTGTCACCTCCGTGTCTCCTGTGTGTCACCCCCGTGTCACCCCCGTGTCACTCCTGTGTCACCTCTGTGTCACCCCTCTGTGTTGGCTGTGTGGTGGTTGTGTCACCTCTGTGTCTCCTGTGTGTCACCCCCAGTGTCACCCCCCGTGTCACCGCCCCTGTGTTGGCTGCGTCGTGGCCGTGTCACCCCCGTGTCCCCCCCGTGTCGTGGCCGTGTCACCCCCTGTGTCACCTCTGTGTCACCCCTGTGTCACCGCCATGTCACTCCTGTGTCACCCCGGTGTCACCTCAGTGTCCCCCCCGTGTCCCCCCCGTGTCCCCCCCGTCCCCCCCGTGTCCCCAGGGCTCGGTGCTGTCCCATGGGACCCCGGAGAGGGAGGAGGAGACGATTCCAGAACTGCCCTGGAGGGAGCGATCCCCGAATGGGAAAGGTTTAAAATTGGATTTAAAATTTGATTTATTCCCAAACCCCTGGAGTGACCGATCCCCAAACTGTGAAGTTTAAAATGGGATTTAAAATTTGATTTATTCCCAACCCCTGGAGCGATTGATCCCCAAATGGGAAAGGTTTAAAATGGGATTTAAAATTTGATTTATTCCCAAACTCCTGTCCTGGCCTTGCTGGGGTGGCCGAGGTGTCAAACCCGGCCTGCCTGGATTCCTGTCCCGACAAGATCCGGGATCCGCCGGGAATCCTGCGGGAATTCTGCGCTGCGGGGCCGAATCTGGAGAGGCAAAAAATTAAAATTAAAAATTAAAAAAAAAATCCAATTTTCAGAATTTTAGGGCTGGGAGGAATCGGGAAAGGGGCGGGTGAGGCTCCAGCATTTCCCGCACAGCAGGAGCAGAAAATTCCAGAGGGATTTTCCCAGAAAAATCTGGAATTCCAAAAGAATTCCAAAAGAAAAATCTGGAATTCCACCAAATTCGAGGCCGGGGTGGTCCCAGCGCTTCCTCAGGGTGTTGAGCATCTCCCGGGGGATTTTTTAAAATTCCTTTTTTTAATTTTTTATTTTTAAATTCAATTTCCCAGCCAGATCCTTCCCAAGCCATCAGGGAATCTGACACTCTGTTAAATTAATTTTTATACATCGATTTTTTTTTTTTTTTTTTGGGACGGATCCTGCTGTTCCAGATGTTAAATCCTGCCCGGGTGTCCTTTGTCACTTCGGGATGTCCCCAAATCCTCCAGGGGGTTTGGGGGGAGGATGTTTGGCAGAGAATTGCTGGGATAAACCTGGGATAAATTCGGAATAAACCGGGATAAACCTGGGATAAACCAGGGATAAATCGGGGATAAATCAGGGATAAATCAGGGATAAATCGGGGATAAACCTGGAATAAATTCGGAATAAACCGGGAATAAACCGGGAATAAACCGGGAATAAATCAGGGATAAATCTGGGATAAACCTGGAATAAATTCGGAATAAACCTGGAATAAATCTGGAATAAACCTGGGATAAATTGGGAATAAACCTATTTTATTCCAGGTTTATCCCAGGTTTATTCCAAGTTTATTTCCAGTCTATTCCTGGTTTATTCCTCCTTTATTTCAGGTTTATTCCCGATTTATTCAGAATTTATACCCGGGTTATTCGAAGTTTATTCTGGGTTTATTCCCGGTTTATTCCCGGTTTATTCCAGGTTTATTCCCGGTTTATTCCGAATTTATTCCCGGTTTATTCCCGGTTTATTCCCGGTTTATTCCAGGTTTATTCCGAGTTTATTCCCGGTTTATTCCCGGTTTATTCCTGGTTTATTCCCGGTTTATTCCCGGTTTATTCCAGGTTTATTCCGAGTTTATTCCCGGTTTATTCCCGGTTTATTCTGGGTTTATTCCCGGTTTATTCCCGGTTTATTCCCGGTTTATTCCAGTTTTATTCCCGCCCCTCCCGCTTGGTTTCCTCCTCATTTTCCAGACCTTTCCCTGTTTTCAGAGGCTCCTGGGGGGGGGAATAAATCCAATAAATCCTCCAGGAATTCACCCCGGGGGGGTTTTGGGATTCCCAAAACCATTCCCAGTGACCGATCCCGGCCGGGCAGGAAAGGAAAATTATCCAAAAAAAAAAAAAAAAAAAAAATCCCAAAAATCCGGGCTGGGATTTTTTTATTTCCTCATGGAAAGGCGCCCCTGGATATCCAATCCTTGGGATTTTTTTGGGAATTTTGGGGCCGTTTTGGGGACTCTGAGGGGGTTTGGGCTCTTTTAGGGGATGGGGAAGGGAAGATGGAAATGTTGGGGTGTCCAAAACGATCCCAAATAAAATCCAGGGGGGAATTTTTAATCCTCGGAAATCTCCTCTGCACCTCATTGGGCTGAGCCGCTTTTATTGGAATCGGGAAAAAAAAAAAAAAAAACAAAAAGCAAAAAAAAAAAAAAAACAAAACCAAAACCAAAAAACCAAACAAACAAACAAACAAAAAAAAAAAAACAGTGAAAAAAAAAAAACCACAGGAATTTTTTTTTTTTTTTTTTTTTGCCTGTTACGGCACCAAAAAAAAAAAAAAAAAAAAAAAAAAGGGAAAAAAAAGAAATCAAATCCCATTCCAGGTGGAATTCCCAGGGGTTCAATCCTCACTTTTCCTGCGGGAATGGCGATGGGGATCACACGGAACAATTTCCTACGGCCGGTGGAATTATTAAATATCCAAAAAAATGAGGTTGGAATAAACGAGATGCCGATGTGCCCTTGTCAGCCAGGAGACACCAACCGGGGGAAATAATAAAAAAAAAAAAAAAAAAAAATTAAAAAATAATTAAAAAAAAAAAAAAGAGAGATTGGAGCCCTCAGACGAGAGAAATCACCTTTAAAATCCACCCCCCTCAAACTCAGAATTTCGAACGCATTAAATTATTTTTTTTTTCGATTTTTTTTTTTTTTTTTCCTTTTCTGGAGGAAAAAAAAATGAGGCTGGAAATGGCGGGAGGGGAGAGGCGGGGGCTGATTGTGCTCGCCCTTGGTTTTGTCTCGCTGCATTTACGGCCCCTCTGGTTTGAGTTGTGTCTCCTCGAAGACCTTGGAGAAATCTTCCCCCCGGGAATCGCCGCTCTCGCCTGGAATCGCCTTTGTCTGGCGGCTCCGGTTGGTTTTTATTTCTCAACACCTCGGGCTGCTCGGGCCGCGGGGGAGCTCGGCGGCGGCGCCGCTCCAATTTATCCCCCATTTCCAAATTTATTCCATATTCCAAATTTATCCCCCATTTCCAAATTTATTCCCTATTCCAAATTTATTCCCCATTTCCAATTTATTCCTATTTCCAAATTTATTCCCTATTTCCAATTTATTCCCTATTCCAAATTTATTCCCTATTCCCCATTCCTTATTTATTCCCGATTTCCAATTTATTCTCTATTCCTCTATTTCCAATTTATTCCCCATTCCAAATTTATTCCCTATTCCAAATTTATTCCCTATTCCTTATTTATTCCCGATTTCCAATTTATTCCCCATTCCTTATTTATTCCCTATTCCTTATTTCCAATTTATTCCCTATTCCTTATTTATTCCCTATTTCCAATTTATTCCCTATTCCAAATTTATTCCATATTCCAAATTTATTCCCTATTCCCCATTCCTTATTTATTCCCCATTTCCAATTTATTCCCTATTCCCCTATTCCCAATTTATTCTCTATTCCCCTATTTCCAATTTATTCCCTATTCCTTATTTATTCCCTATTCCCTGATTATTCTTTATTCCCTATTTATTCCCTATTCCTTATTTATTCCCCATTTCCTGATTATTCCCTGTTCCCTATTTATTCCCTATTCCCTATTTATTTC